>NW_028295324.1:0-305709 GCF_964341445.2 Mesoplodon mirus
GTGCACGTTAAATGTAAGATGGCTTTAAAAAACAACCTTTTGAAGGATGCGAGTAATCCTAAATGCTTTATGCCAAGGATTAAAAGTCCGAATGACGACTGCAGAAATTTTCATGTGACACAAAGATTTTGATTTAAAAAATTAGTACATAAAGGAGACAACCAGATGATATTTTATTGATTCTGGTATAATAAAAAGTAGTTTCGCCTTTTATGGTCATTGTTTTTCCATGAGATAGCGATTTTTTACTATGGAATTATAGCTTTCTTACCTAAGCTTTATAACTTTAAGTGATATCAAGCTTCTTGCACAAATTTTTGGCTAGTAACAATAAGGATGATGATCTTAGAAATGCATATTAGTTGACTCAGTCTTCCTCATTGATAATGATGTAAGGTGTGACACAGGCTGAAACTTATAGGAATGATAGAACAAAATTCTAATAAAGAATACTACCATGATATTCGTCCAAGCAGGCATTACGTTCATTTGGTGTGTTTCGGAAGTAAGCTCACAAGCAACGAGCATAAGCTTTTTACGGATTTTCCTCGCTAACGAGTATGTGGTCTTCGAACTTTCGGCAGATGAGTAATGTTATTGCTAACAAATATTTGAGAAACTCAGTTGAGAAAACACTACATATGTTATACTCTTCTCATAGTGTTTTGTATATATCACCTTTTTTACAGAATGGGTGAAATCTGATTTTTACAGGCACCAAGAGATCAGTATCGCCTCTTATAACTCAGCTCTGGCTTGCAGTTTTGTGGAAGCTCATCTGTGAAATAACGAGGAGAAATGTAACAAAAATATTTTTAAAAATTTAATCATATAGATAATGATGTATAATAATGCTAAAATTTGAAAGAGAAAACGTTCTTCCAAAAACTTGGAGTGAATACTTTTTAAATCATGAATTTACCTCAAACGAGTTCGAAATCATAGCACGATACCCAATGAAGCAAGCTTTACATCTACTGTTTAGTCTATAATTGAACAATTTATTTGATTGAAACAACTGCGCAAAAGCAACAAACAACATAAACTAATAATTTACTATTTATCCCCGTCGAAAACGCTTCTATTCACGTAGACTTAGAGCCTGAGGAGTTTTGTTTCAATATTAATACACTTTATATCGATGGAACATTCTATCGATATGCTGTTTTTCAATACTTTATATTATTGTAGTATAATGAAGCCAAAGATTGTAGTGAATAACTTCTCACAGTTTCAAATTACTTTATTAATTACATTTCTGGTTGGTTTCATGCAAAAACATACAAGCGATATGACGGAATTAGTCGTCACAGCTGACACCACTTGCTCGCTAATTTCCGCTATTGTTGACAATGTGGCGCTGATCCAATGTTCAGTGTTCTCTTCTTTTTCCCATTATCTTTTCTTTGATCTTGATTCTGTAAATTGATAAATATTGAACAAGGGAAGTAAAACTGAATCAAAGAACTAGAAAAATGGATGTATTGCACTTATATCCTTAACCCCTCAAGAGGTAAGGGTGTATTTTTTTTGCTAAAGTGATTGTAGTTGCTTAGTCAAGAACGGTAGAGATAAAAAATCGATAGTATACCGTAATGCTTGCTGACTTTCTAAGATTATGTCGCCATCTGCATTTAAGAGCTCACCTTAACGATCTCACTCGGTCTATATGCGAACACATCGTCCGCTTCATTCTAAAATGAACTAGAATAATTTGAAAGCAGAGTGATTTGATAAAACTTGCATGTTAAACTGAAGCATAGCTGTCTTGAGTTAGAGATTAATGGAATTAGTGACTATGTGCAAATTTTTGTTAGCTGCATAGATAAAAAGAAAGATTGTGACCTTGTGATTGAGTATGAAAGTCGTTACATCATTTGCCACCATTGACACGAGTAATTACGAGATTTATTTGAATAAAATTCATCTATTCACATAGAAAAGGCTGTGATGGAAGATTTTAAAAAAATGCTCGTCAAAACTTCAGAAGTCTACGAAAAAAAATCAAATTATGTACATATAAGCATCACAAGACAAGAAATGTTGGAGGAAAGTGATAGTGATAGCACGAAATGCTACAGAAATCTTAACGAAAAAAAAGGAAGTAAACAAAGAACACGATGAATGTTGGGTGATCAAAAATTGCATTTAAGAACTGTTTATGAAATGTGAAAATTAAACCATTGAAATGATAATGTCTTCATGCAGATTCTTCTACCTTGACTGGCTTCAAAAGCTTCTCCTTTGAAATGAATTTCCTCATATCTTTAGCCGACCAACGGTCTTTTCCTCGTGCCGTCAACGTTCTAAAAGAAATATGCTCTTCTTCCACGACTATCTTAAGACTTCGAAAATTATTTAAACAAGTAATTTTTCTGCTCAATTACTGAATAATAAAAATAGACTCCTATACAAGTTTTAAGCACTAGAAAGGTAACATTTTTGTTTTGTCCTCAATGATTTACTTGTCGACCGGGATGAAAGCGCTCCTGATTGTCAAACTGTGATGTACAACTGAGTTTCTTCCGACAGATGATCGCCCAAATTGAAAACGAGTTTGAGATTTCCATCCAAAAACAAGCTGTTATAAATTATTGAGAATAATAGCTATTTTCCTGTGAAGCATAGTCGTTAAGTTGTAAACCTTGAGAAATTCCTAGTAATGTTATAACGGGAAAGAAAGAGATCTCACTAAACCACTAACTAATTTTACCCTGCGGATTGGCAGTGATAACGTTGATAAAGGTATGGTCATCTCTGTAGAGCTTTTTCCATGTCTATATAGTACTTTTCGACGTCGTCATAGTCGTGACTATATGTGAGTGCGTAGACGATGAAGAATGTCAACGCCGGTATAGGCGCCTCTTCAACCGTATTCGCCCAATTCGAGTTGTTAGTTGATCGAAAGAATCAATGTTTATGGTCATATTTGTGTCGACGGGGGCACCGACGCTGACGACTTTCCTGTTTTCGCATGTTCTCGAAAGCGTTTCTCCAGTACAATAGACGGTGTCAAGTGGGCGGTATCATCTCATTTGGACCAGTCCGAAAACAACGACCTTGATCTTCTTAGCCTGCATCAACAGTTTCTCAGTGGAGAACCTAGATGCAACAGATCTTGTGTTACAACTATAAATTAACTATAACTGCTAAAAAAATTGGTAGGTCGTCTGTCCTTGTTAATGTTAGGCAGTAGTAACACATAACAGACCACAGGTAATTTCACGGATGCCGCAACTTGCTGGTTTTTCAACAATACACGATGGTTTTAGGGGTTCAGAAAATGATATTATTGTGGAAAATACTTTCCTCTATTGCTCTAAGAGTATGAATTGTATGCATGCTACTATTTACACTATGTTATCAAGTATACAGCACAAAAATAGCACCTTTACAATTTTGGAGTGTTTACCAGTTTATGTTGAGCGCATTTTTGTATTTCCTATATCCCTCATTCCATATGACAACTATGGTTCATTATAGCGACTATTATTAAAATCACAATAGATTACCAGTCGAATTAAAGGTCGATGCACTTGCCCAAATATTTTTGGAAATAGTTAAGTATACAGAAAACATTTCAAGATCCATGCAGGCCATAAACGATAGGCGAGATTGATTATCGAATGATTATAAAAATTCCCGTAAAAAACTTCTGTGAACTGCTGAAGAGGCCTGCATCCGATTGGATTCAGATGGTCGATTAAGTGTTAATAATAAGGTGTTGACACATAACCAACCACTGTACTGAAATTATAACACACCACATCCATCCAGCGCTTCGCAGAGATTTTTTACCGCACTTCTTGTTGGGAGTCGATAACAAATCTGACCGAACCGCTATGTCTGCACGGATTATGAGAAGATGTTCTCTATCCTTAATAATTTACAAACAAAATCCTGTTGGAGATGGTCATTTTATGACGAGACAGTGTTGCTTTTAAAGAGGACGCCATAGAGAATGTGGGTCATAAAGAGACGCACTCAAGTGAATTACGAGACTCTGAAACACCTTTGAGCTATGTGGTCCATACCTTATCGGAACCGAACAACTTTTCGTAGAAAACTTCAAGACTTTTCTGCTCTCCATAAAATCAACTGCGATCATTTATGTGTTAAATATGCAATTTTCTCTATATTTCCACATAACCGCATTTTTACCAGCATTTACAAGCATTTTTCAGCTGTGTTGAGTCCACTTCTATATTTTTTATAGCCGCCCTTTACATATGATAACCATGTTCTATCATAGCGATACGAATTAAAATGTCAGTCAATTACCATTCAAATTACTAGTGGATGAAATCTTTCCAAAAAAAAAAAAACGGTTTTAATAAATGTGCAGAGTTATTAGGCGTTGAAAATAGCTCTTTACAAGTAATGATCGCTACCACAAATGTTTTGGACAAGGTATCGATTGAGCCCAAAAAGTACGATAAAAAAACTCTATGTAGCAAAATAAACGGTGAGAACAAGATTCAATGGATACAATGCAATTCCTCCACTTCGCCCTCTACGAATGTGCAGCATACAAGTTATCTCGAGCATTACGTGTCACGTCATTTAATCTTATGAGAAATAACTAGCTTAAACTCTTCGCGATCCACCCCTCCTTAAGATCTCAAAGCTACAATTATTTGGGATAGCTAATTATATGAAAGCGTGGGGAATCATTCATGCTTTTTGAGCGTTCTTAATTTCTTTTGTTATTTTAAAGCCTTAAATTTTTTAAATTTCATATGACAGTCTTTCTTATTAGCTCTCCAGAAACCACGCTTAATGCTTTTCTTTTGCTTTTTTCTTGTTGCGTATGATTGGTGGTTTTTTTCTTCTAATCAAAGACAAACGGGTTTTTATATTAAAGAATTTGTTTATCGTATAATATGTGGTTTATTGCAGATTATTTCTCAAGTATTTCACCAACGAAATTGTGTTATTCAAGCATGCAGGTGGCTATTTTAGTGTTTTCAAAATGGCGGATTTATTCAGTGTATTCAAATCGTTGTAGATAACTAGCTGAGCCTATACGAGACCTTTATGACACCGTTTCAACTTAGAGGCGGTTATTCCTCAAGGAAAGTCTACGCAATATTAAGGAACATTGAAGATATTGTGATGGACATACACTTCGTTGACATAAATAGGTGCGCTATGTTTCATATGCATTTCATGTAGTTACAGTTTTTCCAGTTTTCGGAAACAGAGGATATTTTTCTTATAACTAGAGAATGGAGATCTATTTTTCTTATAACTGGAGAATAGGGGTTGAGAACATAAAAGAAGAGACTTTTACTGGCAACACTTGAAAGTGTTTTACTGGTATCCACTTCTATCTTTTCATACCCACTAATTCCATACTATAAACATGATTCGTGATTGCGATTGAAATTGGAATACCTCTCAATTACCAGTCAAGTAGTTGGTCAATTATCTCGTTAATTGAGTTTTTTTTTTAAAAATGGTTTATTTATTGCGAACTGTGTATGTTTTTTTAGAAAATGATCGCTTGTTGTTCAAGAAATCAAAAAAAATTCTTCACATTACTTACTTAACCACTCTGATCTCATATTACTTCATAAAGCACAAAAACTCAGTTTCAAATGGCAACTCCAAGAAGCCTGATGGGATCTACATCTATTTTTATGCGTGAATTCGTCACTCTGGATAGCTTTAGCGGCACCTCTCGAATGAAAATAGTTTTGATATCGATGTATCCCCTCATCAAGGAAACTCAAGCTATTCTTCAATACTACGTAAATGAAATAATTTTGCTCATGTTTATGACTACTGAAGAGTGAGGTTGATGGTTTCTCATTCTACAAGTTTCCTCAAACAACTGATATTGGGACCAAATTCATTGCCTCTGCTTGTCCATATCTTCACGCATTTGGTTAATATTTAGCACTTAAAGCTAATTTCACTTCCGCTATTTATTTATTCTGCTGCATAGCTTTTGCTATCGAAAAATCATTTTTCGATCGAAGTTAACCACCTTATGGTAACATAACCAAATATCTTAACTATATGTACGTTTGTTAATAATACTATTGTATAGCTGTAATATTTTAAAGTTAATTCTACATAGTTGTGGTTGAATAACAATGTTTCTTCTTTTTTCCAGTAACAGACAAGTACGTGCTTACCAAACATTTAGTTGATTATCAAATGAACAGAAACGTCGCGTATCTTCGTCTGGGAATGCGAACAACTAAATAAGTAATACTTTTTTTATTTTACATGACTCACATTACACATAATGGAGATTCCAAAACTTCTTGCATTCGACTCTTGCATTCATTGTTTGTTACGAAAATTCTTATGAATAGCAAAATTTCATTTTCTCACGTTTTAATTGCATATATCTTGCCACCTAGAGACCAATGCCAAAATCCATGTAGCGGTAGCATCCTTTTGACGCCTGCAGTAATATCTAACTCAAATACTGAAATCATTAGGATGGGACCGAATTTTGTTGGTTTCAGTAATACACCACCTATCATTGTAGTGTGTGACCCAATCTCTATCCATTGCGGTTCATCAACCAATGTCAATTATTAGGGTGTTGGAATCATGTGATGCAGAACATTTGTTCTATGCTAAAGCTTTTCCCATAAAAGTAATCCTTTCTGTTCACATAAAAGACAAGGGACTTCTAGAAAAGTTTCCATGATGCTTTTCCCGCCCTCCTTCTATCCACAATGATTCTGTAAACCGTTATGAAACTCTCACAACTAATCTATCAGTGCAGATATATTTCATTACATTTTTTTCAGCAATGAAGGTGTAACTTGTGCAAATAGTTCACACCAATGGAGTCTCGCTGGTAAGATAAATGAAGGCAGTGTTATTGATGCCGAAATTTACGATGACTGCCAGAGGCACAAGCTTTGGTTCAATGCCGCACTGAAAAGAAGCTTTTTCTTTCAAACTAAATGGAAAGTATACTGGTTCACCAAATTTTCAAAGAGTTGTTCGTGCAATTCGTAAATTTGAATTCTTATTTTTCTTTGTCTTCATCCTCTTAATGTTAAACGAAAATTCAATGATGTAGTAGTTAATGTAGGAAACATCCAACATACTAGTATTTGTCTATATGTGGTGGTAAAAATTCTTTATAAAATTCCAGGCATAGCTCGAATTTCCATTTTATGTATATATTTGTGAGTGAATGCGTGCACTTAACAAAGTTCTATGTTCTTGACAGCTGATTAACACATTCGTAAAGACCTCTGTAGGGGTCATACAATGGGAACCACATCTTTACATTAGGTCATTTCAGACGATACAAATGACTCCATACAGCGAATGCAATTTCTTTTATCAGTCTATGTGTATTTATATTTTATTGCTTTATATTCGCCGATATACTGCAAAGCGCTACTTAAAAGTGAACAGTTGACTTATTCCGTTTCTCTTAATTGCTTGTTTATGTCGTTGGAATGCCACAAACACATCTATCTATGAAATATTAGTTCTACTTTGTGCTGTAATGAAGCTTTTCGTTTATCTGAACGATTTTAAACTGGATAGGAGCTGAACTTTTATGGGGCGAACAGGGATTCTAATAACGATTTCCAGTAGGTTTTAAGTCAGCTCTTCAACGACAGTGATGCTAAAGTTTTTGAAGCTTATGAGCATTGAGTTCTCTGTGTAGGGGTCCACGATGAATTTACGTCAGAGAATGAGTATAGAGATGAGGAGTTTCTCGGCATCTTATTATGAGTTTTGAAGCTAGTTATCAAATGTACATAGACCCTGAGGACATTGCTCTTCGTATCTTATATTAGGGCTTTAACTGTTAATTCTTCTTTTATTGAAATATGAACCTTTCTTCTTTCTTTTTTTAAAGAAATCCTAACTGGAGCAATGTGGTATTGTTGCTGTTGTTTTTCTTTTTGACACAAGATACAGCCTATGATCCCCCCCATTAACTGTAGTCTCCATAAATGTTGTGCTTTAAAATCTGAATTTATTAGTGATACTGTGCCAACAATGAAGAAATGTAAGTCTCCCAGCGTTGCTTCTTTAAAGTAAATAAGGCACAAAGATAAATGTAACAGTCGCCAATTAAGTAAAATGTTATCTCCTTTCCCCTATAACTATAACCCTAGCATAACCTGTCCCTTTCCTGTTCCAGGATAATGAAAGTACATCAGGCTTGGTAACCAATTCTGATTCGCTCAGTGATTGAAATTCAACAGCCCATAGAGATCCCCCTGCAACGTTCGAACACTAACACATTATTTTTTAACCAGTTATTTTAGCGGATTAAATTTTTATGATTTATTAAAATAATTCCTTTTCTGCTAAAATTCCTCCATTTCAACGCGAAAATTTCAGTTGTTTTCTTTTTAATTGCTTCTATTCCTACTACTTCACATATCAATAATAACATTGGTAAAGCGCATAAAGGCGTTCAAGCTTTCTAGGTACATATCAATAGTATTTCTTTGTCGTTATGAAATTCTTAATTCCTGGTTAAGTTGGTTACAACCTCTTATTTCTAAAGTGAAAGTTAAATCTACAAGTCGACATCGGAAATCATTTTTACTTTTTACCCGAACCTTTTCATAACAATTTTTCTTGCACTCCTCTGTGCAATTTGTCAATGGAAATTGTTAAAAAATGTTGGCATGTCTATCCTGATTTATCTCTGATATTCCAAGTTGCACAGTCAGTCGTAGAAAAAACTTTCGTCGATGATTCTGATGAGTTAGATGTATTCGAAAAGCCTTCACAAGCAAAACTAAATGTTTTACCAAATTTTCCCAGCTGCTACTATGTTTTGTGTATTCTTTTCTCAAAAGTAGTTGAAATTATGGATTTTACTTTATCTCCATTTTAGGCACTCTTCTATTAGTCTAGCTAAAAATTTCTTCAAATTGATTTGAAGTAGTTTTTGACTTCGCTTCCCATGACGATGAGGATAAGTGCTAATAATGGAAAAGCTGACCTA
This sequence comes from Mesoplodon mirus, assembly GCF_964341445.2. NCBI lineage: Eukaryota > Metazoa > Chordata > Mammalia > Artiodactyla > Ziphiidae > Mesoplodon > Mesoplodon mirus. The sequence continues at coordinate 8,957 of NW_028295324.1, forward strand.
CTATCTCGAACCTCAAATTGACATTGATTTTACATCTAGAGTGCTAGTTATGAGGGCTTTATCTTATAACGATTTAAAACTCTTATGAAAGTTGGAGGATGGAAAGAATCCAGATGGTATATAAGAAGTGCTAATTGTAGGAGTTTTGCAAAAAAAAAGTTTAGTTACTTACGTGTTTACGACATAAAACACTGGTGAACAGTTAGCCATTTTACAGACAAATAGTTTTGGTTACACCCAGTAAACAACTGCACACTACAATTCGTCAAAGGGATTTTTAACATCTTCTCGTCCGTTGAAAGGTAGCTCTACTTTTTCAAGAAGCGGAGATCTCTCTACTGGCCGGTCTCCTCATTAACAACATAGAAAATTTAGGAAAACATAAAAAATTGGACAAAAAAACTGCATAATTAACACAAATACAAGATCAAGACTGCATCCAAGTTGATCTATTTAAAGGCAGAAAAACTTAAAAATTTTTTTTTTTGTATTTTGGTAGAGACATTGAGAAACAGCAGATGTAGCTGAATTACAGCGTATCGGACAGTTACACTATTTTAAATGTAAAATCGTATTGACCCACTAGGGTTAGTCTACCCATGAAGTGTCAACTTGAAAGAGGATTGTTCGAATATCGGATCTCGAAATATTTGCAAATCCTGCAAAAACAACGAGTACATGCGTCATCGGTACAAAACTGAAATATATCATAAAATACGAAGTATACTTTAACATATACATGTTCAACCACAACATATTTGAGCAAAATGTCAAGTGCGGCATCATTAACATTCACAACTACCACGTGTTTCAATTGGTCTAATTTTCTAGAACGTCAGTCACTATCTCTTATAAAATAGATGGCGGAGGAAAGGTCGAAATTTCAAATATGTACTAAACGGGGCGCGTGTAGCGCAGTGGTTAGAGGTGTCCTGCAATACACAGTGGATTCGATCCCGCGTTCCGCGCACACCAAGCCCTCCATCCCTACTGTGTCGGCAAATTGGTGGCAGACATGTCTGGGAGGATAAAAACACTGAATTGACTTACCCCCGCAAATCATTGTATATGACACATATGCATTAAATCACCTCTAAGATTTATAATGAAGTCGAATACATGGCGTATCCCTCGGGGACTGATCAACGCCAACTATCCTTTTTATCCTTTATCTTTTTTTTTATACCTAAACGAGGACATAGCAAAAAATTTCTGCGGTAGACTCACAAGCTCTCTTCGCGGTGAGCCTTTTCTCATTACAGTGCTCACTTAGAACCAAGAATTGATTGTGTCACAGTGTCTACTACACATCATCTACACTCCTTAACTATAAATTAACATCAACATACATCATGAGTGTAGTGGAAGACACATATCTCAGCATGTGCTACATTCATATGCTTCCTTAGATTCTTTTTCCTACATCAAAGCATCCACGGATCTCCATTCACTGAGGTTTTTCCTCACGGATGGATCTCGAGCCGGCGGTCGCGAGGCTACGTGGCGCGTCCCCAGGTGGCGGATAGGGGGTGAAACGCGGACCAAAAGCGACCTTGTACTGTCCAGAGCCGCAGGTGGATAAAGGGGATGGACTCCCTTTTTCTGCTGCGCCGATTTCGCACATACCTTCTGTTGCTGTGTAGACATGTTCGTGCACGCGTGTGTGGATATGCTCTTGCAGTGCAGATTGTATTCTACAAGTAAATTCGGCTAAAAGCCTGCAAGCAAGTGACTGGGAAGTACATGGGAGGCGGTTAGTAGTCGCCTCCAACAAATAAGCTCAATGTCCACTCTACTAAACTCTGGGAAAGACTGGCAAGCTACTCATGAGTATATTTAGCCCCATGGTCAGAGCCCGGCAAGCTACTCCGTCGGTACAAAAAACGCAAAAAACAGTATAACAAATGGGCCTCATTCCCCTGACCCCGAAAGAGCCCCCGATACTGCAGCGTTGGGTAGGACGAGTACGGAGAGGCTGCTAAAATCTCAGGGCCATTCTAGGCTGCCTAAATGTGATAGGACTAAGGTGACGATCTGTACCTACAACGCAAGATCGCTTGCATCAGAGTCCGCTGTTGAGGACTTGCTGATGCAAGCCAGAAAAATCAGGTACGACGTCATCGGACTGGCTGAGACGAGGAGACATCGTTCCTTTAACGCCGTGCATGATTCCGGAGAAGAACTCTTCCTTGGAACATGCGACAATAGAGGAGGTGGAGGCGTTGGTGTCCACGTCAACCCGAGTTTGGCCATGAACATCGAATCGTTTGAGCAACTAACAACCCGAATCGGACGGTTAAGGTTGAAGAGATGTGGGCCTATGCCAGCTTTGACTATCTTCGTCGTCTACGCACCAACTTCAAGCTACGACGAAGATGAGGTCGAAGCGTTTTATATGGACTTGGAAAAGTTCTACAGAGAAGATCATACTTTCTTCAAAGTCATAACTGGCGACTTCAACGCTAAGATTGGACCGAGAAGAACGTCTGAAGAACATCACATTGGGACCCACGGATTAGAATGGAACGAACAGGGAGAGAGGCTATCCGAGTTTATCATGACGACCAAGACAATCCATGGTAGCTCACAGTTCCAAAAGCCCCTCTCTCAACGCTGGACGTGGGGAATCCCCCAATGGAGAGTACCATAATGAAATAGACCACATCATAGTAAACCGAAGGTTTTGCCTAACCGATGTCGCTGTTGTCCCCAAGTTCTACACCGGATCAGACCATCGCCTTCTTCGTGCAAAATTCTTTTTTTCGCGGAAAGGAGAGAAAGCCGCTATGTTCAAAAAACGAAATCCCAAAACTGCCGTTAATTGGGATTTTATTCAAATCAATAGTCGGCCTATGGAAAGATTCTGTTACTGACAACATTGACGAAGAATACAATCGGCTTATTCAACATCTTCACGTTAGTGCTATAAGCGCCGAGTGTCCCAAAGTCACTAAGAGACGTCTCTCTCCAGAAACACTCGAGTTGATACGCCAACGTGGTATTGCGCGAGCCACAGGCAACCGACAACTCACGTCCGAACTCGCAAAACTGTGCAGAAAGGCAATAAAATAAGATCTCAAAGAGAGAAGAACTGCAGTGATGGTTGAAGCTGCTGAAGTTGGGAAGAACATTCGCAACGTTCGCCGGAGCTTTGCCAATTATAAAACTAAGATGATTGCACTCCGACGCCCAGACGGAACACTTACAGCTTCAAGAAGGGCAATGGAGAAAATCATCCGCGACTACTACTCTGATCTTTTCGACAGCCACGTCCTCCTCCCTACATATGAAATCAAAGAGGACGAATATGTTGTTCCACCGGTTCTCCCTTCAGAAATCCAACATGCTATCTCATTTCTGAGAAGCCGCACAACACCCGGTCTAGACAGGATAAGACCTTAACATCTGAAGAACCTTCCGCCAGTTCTAATCAACACACTGGCTCGTCTCTTCACGCGCTACCTGTCGGAATGCAAGGTTCCAAATCAATGGATCAATCAATATCAGCAAGACCGTGTTGTTGTACAAAAAGGGAGACCTCCACGACATTGGTAATTATCGCCCAATCTGCCTGCTGTCCGTCGTCTATAAACTTTTCACTCGAGTCATCCTCAACAGGATTGATAGAACACTGGACGAGGTACAGCCATGCGAGCAAGCAGGGTTCCGAAAAGGATTCAGCACGATAGACCACATCCACACAATAACGAGGCTCATTGAAGTGTCACGAGAGTATAAAAGACCGCTCTGTCTAACTTTCATCGACTTGAAGAAAGCCTTTGACTCCGTTGAGACAGAAGCGGTGATTGAAGCTCTGGGAAACCAGGGCGTCGCTGCTCAGTACATCAAGATCTTTCGTGAGCTATATAAGGATTTCACAACTATCATATCACCATTCTACAACGAAATTAAAATTAACGTAAAGAGAGGTGTTCGACAAGGCGACACAATCTCGCCAAAACTGTTTACAACGCCCTCGAAGACGTTATGCGAAAATTGGAATGGGAGAATGAAGGAGTGAAATCGACGGTCGGCAACTACACCATCTTCGCTTTGCTGATGACATCGTTCTTATAACATCAAACATCAGTCAGGCGGAACGAATGCTTGCCGAGTTCGACAAAGTGTGTGGAAATATTGGCCTTCGGCTAAATCTAACAAAAACGATGTTCATGAGGAACGGATGGGTATCTAATGCCCCATTTACGCTCAACGGAACAAATATCTCCGAATGCTCTAGTTATGCGTATCTAGGTCGAGAAATCAACATGATGAACGACTTAGCTCCAGAGCTGAGCAGGAGGAAGAGAGCGGCATGGGGAGCTTTTAAGAGCATCGAGGATGTAGTGAAGAGAAGGAAGAACACTCGACTCCGTGCCCACCTTTTTGCCTCAACGATTCTTCCTGCCTTAACGTACGCATCAGAGACCTGGTGTCTACGTAAGCAGGATGAAAGAACACTCAGCGTTACTGAACGCGCAGTCGAAAGGGCGATGCTAGGACTGTCCCGTATCACACAAGTGAGAGAGGGAATACGAAGCTCCGACCTACGTCAACGATCGAAAATTAGAGACGCCGTTCTTCACGCCAAAAAGTCAAAAATAAGGTGGGCCGGGCACGTGATGCGATTCAATGACAACCGATGGACAAGAGCCGTAACGGATTGGATTCCTCGGGATGTAAAGCGCACAACAGGAAGACCACCGACCCGATGGTCAGAGTTCTTCACAAAAAAGCTGAAGGAATGGTATGATGCTCAACGTGTCCCTGGAGCGATCAGAACCCATTGGGCTACTCTTGCACGCGACAGGGACGGATGGAGACAGTACTGGAGCCCGCTCGATACACTCGAAGATCAACGGGAATCCAGGTGATCCAGGTGACATCAAAGCATGCGTGACGATGCTACTTTTTCGATAATCGCAAACATATTTCGTTAATTGGAGTGCTTGTGGATAGAGATAAAAGACAAAACGCTCAACGTTGATGAATGCGCCATGCATTCGTCTTCATCACGCAGATGTGAATGAATGCATATGTGACCCATCCCATAACTTTCGGTGGCCTACCGAACAATCAAGCCAATGTTCAAGTCATCAAGTCCTCTTCAAAGTGTTCTATCGATTCTTTATAAGAATTATTAAAAGTTCGATTTTTCAAAGCTCGTAATGGACGTATTGTAGCCGCAAACACAAGCGATACACTTCGGTAAGCAATCGAGCTCGCTCACTAAATCGTCCCAGTTTTCGAAACAGGAGCCTCAGTACCAAAAGCAAAAACCAACCCAGTCGCAAGAACTCGCCACTGTACAAGTCCAGGATCTATTTAATAAGAGGACAATAGAACATGATATTTTTTTACTACATGAAAATGATGCAAAGCGAAAACACATGGAATAGCATCAAATGAAATTCTACGCGGTCGGAAGTAAAACAATCTTTGATTTACTAAACACATCACTCTCATAACACGACGTTGACTGCGAAAAACGAATGCCTTCAAACGTTGGATTTATGTAGAACTTTTTATGATGCTCAATATTATAGGCGACTTAACTCTTATCATGAGATAGCTGTGATTTTCGCCATGCTCTTACGCTTTTGTTTTCGGCTACGCGGTGGAAATATATAAATCGTTTTTACAGTTTCGCTAAGCAAGACAAGAGATGGACCCCTACACTGCAACGAAATTTGTCGTAGGCGAATTTCCAACCCGTGACTGCCCTATCTGCGGGGGTCACCAGTTATTCACCACACCCATCTGTGCGCTTTGCTTTGCCTTTCAGTATGTTTTACTTCTATCATTGCTATCACCATTCGCCGTCAACTTGATTACCTCTGATTGTGTTAATTGCCCAAATCGGCTTTAAACCCCAATTGAGCTGAAGCTGCAGTTAGCTTACAATGTTATTAACTTTGTCAATTCTTCTTCTCTCCTCTTCCGCAGACACAACCAAGCGGTTGGTCGGAGATGGAGAAGTGGCTCTGAAGAAGGCGATACGGCCGAAAGTCAGCCCAATAAGTAAAATTGTTTACCAACGTTGTGTTTGTTCAAGTATTAAACAATGCCGAGATTAAAGGATAGTCGGTCTTGGAAACTGTTATTTCTTTCTTTATTAACTGCGTAATTCTTTTTTTTTAGAATTAGGGAATTAATAATGAAAGTTATTAATATTTTTTACTGTTTTTCTTGTGTCACGATAGCGTCTATGCGCTCCAAACGCTTTACAAATATCGTTATTTATTTCTGACGCTTTTACGCTCTCTTACTTCTTGTCACACTATTTGAAATCTTTACTAATAGTAGTAAAATCCAGTTGTTGAGGTCTCTGAAAAACCACCCCCTAATTTTGCTATGCCTTCCCAATAGTCGGTCCTGGTATTAAGATAATCAAAAATTCGATTGAACTCCCACATGTTATCTATTCCCTCTCATAAAACCAGGATCATTGAAGGTATGCTTCAACACAATGTATGCTTTCTACTTCTATCGATCTCTCTTTATATTGACGTCTTATTTGTGTAAGTGCCTAGCTAATTATGTTTAAGATTTACATTAATATAAGTCCCGTGTAGTAGCACACGAGAGAAGTATAACACCCCACTGGCCGCCTAAATAATCTCAAATCCGAGAACACGAAATAAATAGAATGGAACGAACAGAGCGGGAAACTATCAGAGTTTATCACTAAAGCCATTCATAGAAACTCGTAAACCCGGTGACGTACATTTCAACACTGGACGACTTATATCCTTCGCAATTCTCCCAATGGAGATTACTCTTTAAAAAAGCGACATTTAAGCAGAAGATTTTACCAAATGGAAGCGACTGCTGTTCCCCAATTTCATACATGATGGGACAATGTCGCATCATTCACACAGACTCCTTTTTAGGACAGAAGGAGAAAAAGCTGAAATTATCAGGAAATGAAATCTTAAGATTATAAAAATCGGTGATGAATACGATCGGGTCATCGCAACGCGTTCAACAACCCGCAGAAATGTTTTAGCTTAAACATAAATCTAAAGATATATGAACTATCGGCAATTGGCTACCATTTCCTATGCTAGGGAAGATCTGCAGATTAGCGATAGAAGAAGATTTAACAGTATTGGAAAATTCAGCAATGCCAGTGGAACACTTTCCGATACTTCAGATCAAGCTAAACACTTCCGAAATTCTGATGGAAAACTTAACACATTCCAACAACTACCAGAAAAGGCCATCCGCAGATTTCTTTATATATCTTTGACAGCCCTGTTCACTTGTGCACACATCAGCTCAGCACGTATGGGCAGTGCTTTGCCCAGAAGTCCCACTTCATTCGTTGATGAAGAATCGCATTGCACTCGGTTCTAACAAGGTTGGACCCGAACAACTGCATCTGAGCGTTAAACAATTATTTCCCATTAAGATTGTTCAAGATTTTCGCACATTGTGTTCAACACGAGTGTTCACATAAATTCCACTCATATTGATTAGAATTGACGGAACACTGGATGAATGGCAGTGATGAGACCAGGCATGGTTTGGAAAAGAATTCGGTACAATAAATTACACCCATACGACAACAAACCTCGTTGAATTATAGCAAAAGCACAACATAACATTTGTGTAGGTTTCATTAAACACTCTTGATTCAATTGAGACAAAAGTGGTCATGAAAACTAGCCATTGCCAACATATACGGGTTGTTTACTCAAACGCCCTCAATGCGATATATCACAAATGGCTACTAAAAATACAATTCCTAGAACCGAGTTTCTCTTAACCTCTGCATTGATTGATATCTATATACCTTTTCTTGAGCACACACGAGGTTGATAAAACAATATTTATTATATGATCGATAACGTTTTGGCGGTTCGCCTTCTTCATAGGCTGAAAAGGTCCAGGTCACAGCTCTCAGCCCAGCACCTACGCTAACAGGGAAAAGACTAACACTTACAGAGAAAAGACTCAAATCTAAATTTCAATCGCATACGGAACAGCTTTCTTAAATCCTCACCGTTCTTCGTGTGTTTTCTTCGTATTTTCCTTACTAATAAATAAGGGATTTTTTCGACTGGGTCGGTGAGGTTAGCGGAACGTCGGATACATAGTGAAAAATGCAGAGAACAGGCAGTTTCGAGCCCTTCTTTTTGATTCCATGATTCTTTTTGGCTTAACATGGCTTCGAAAACTTCGGCGTAACCAGGGTGAAATCTTGTGAGCGCGCTTTATAAGGGATGATGCAAGGAGTAACAAGGATTACGATAGCGTGATAGGTATTCTGAAGAATACACCTATTTCAGTTGGTAAAAAATCAGAAAAGCAGTTGTATAAGATCTGCTCGTCGAAATTAAGGTAGGACAGATATGTAACGGCACCGGCTAAACGGGAGCCGTTATTGGCTGTGTTCCTCGTGATATCAGTTGCACAAGAGAAAGACCACTAACCCGAGGGTTAGAAATCTCACGTAGAGAAGCCAAGAAGAGAAATTACGATGTTCTTCGAGTCTCTAGAGCGAGCAGCTTCCACCAGTATTCTCTTTTTACAGGTAGAAGTAACAACTCCACCGTAATCTGTTCGGATCACATAACAATGATCAACGGAGGGTGATACAGGTGAATCGATGTAAAAATAAATGTAAATTACAAACAAAATTTAAGAGTGCATTATCTAACAATGTGAGTTGACGGGCAGTAAAACGACGATGTCAGGAAGATTAGAAGAACACAAATGAGAAGCAGAGACATTTTAAAGACCACTGTTGATAGCCATCGCGAGAAGGTTTAGCTGCGATTTCGCAGAAGTGCAACGATGTGTTGTACGCTGTATTGAAGAGTTGGCTTCATTTTCAATTCAGCTAGGAGCCATGGGTAGAGCAACATAGTTTTTAAACTTTATACTCAATCATGCTTAAGTTCTTACCAAATCATCAACTAAGAACAAAATCCTATAATAGTCTTATGTAGAATAATTGCATGTTTCCAGTAGTTATTCGCTCAACGGTTACAGGAAAGCCTTCCTTTCGACACCAACAACTTTTCAACAACGCCTAGGAAAAGTAATATAAGGTCGTCTAAACAATTTTTTGCTAGCTCAAACGCAAGAATTAAATTGCAAAGTACTGCAAAGGTGCTTTTTTTCTGCAACCTTTCAATTTTCTTTTTTTCAATCTTAATGGCGTATTACCGTAGAAGCGACGGTTTCTAAAATCATGTCAAAATTTTTAGAAATCACCTTACAGTTCATGGGGAGCATGTAGCGCAGTGGTTAGGGATACTCTGCAATTTATACTCGGACGGATCGGAGGTTCGGTCCTTCGTCTTGGGCTTACTAAGCTATTAGTACCTTAGGAGTCGGCGAATTAGTAGATCAGACTTGTCTGGGAGGACAGAAATACTGACTTGATACAACGATAGGCCACTGCAAGTCAATCACTTCTATAATACTTGATGAAGTCGAAAAGTATGGCGCGTCCCTCAAGGATTGATCAACTCGAACAACTTTATCCTTTATGCTTTATTACAGTTCTTTACCTGCAACACAACCAATCTGCCTCATTTAACGGTAGTTCACGAGAGAAGGGAATATGATCAATATACCTATGGATCGCAGATCCCTATACTACTATAATAGTAATCTCGTTAATCCTGAGATAACTCAAGGAAGTACCAATAAATTCTTATGTTCCTCTTCGCGTATCGCAGCTATTTAATAATGAAGGATATGCGAAGACACGAATAATATCAGAATCCTAGTGTCGTGCCCTCTTCATTTCTTTCCTATATTTTTGGCCACCATGCAGCCATGGGTACTTCATAAAGCTAAATTAACCACAAAATATTAGAGGGATGAATAGTAATTGAATGCCACAAATTCAATGCACTTTATTCAACCATACTGAAAAGATATCGCCATGTGAAACAACAAAGGAATAACTTCTACTTCAATAGTTTGAATATGCAGGAGTCTTTTTGATGGATCAATTATGAGTAATGAATTGTCGGCAAGTCGGCTAATATCTGCTGGGAATGCCAATAGACAACATGGACCTTACCCCAAATCCTCCATGCCTAACAATAGCTGTCGGCATGGTTGGATTCCATACGAGACTGGTGTCGTGACCGTCTCCACCCATCCAAAGCTCAAGGTCAATAACTAGCCCAGAAGTAGCAAATGTATGGCTAATGAGTGGTCAACGGATCTCGTCTGTTTTGCTTCGCTTTTCCAATTCTTCCTAAACTCTCATTGTTAGTCAATGTTTGTAGGACTCTTCTGTTCTTCATAATGGCTAGTGAATCCATTTCAAGACGTTAATGTAGTCGCCAGTACAACTAACTAGTTACAATGGTTCTCTCTGTTGAACACATTACTGAATTATTTCATGTATGCACATTGTTGATGAGAATCCAGTTCTAAGCCAGTTCTCATCAACACACTGGCTCGTCTTTTCACACGCTACCTTTCAGAATGCAAGGTTCCAAATCAATGGAAGACCAGCAAAACCATGTTGTTGTACAAAAAGGGAGACCTCAACGACATTGGAAATTATCGCCCAATTTGCCTGCTGTCCGTCGTCTATAAACTATCTACTCGAGTCATCCTTAATAGGATTGACAGAACATTGGACGAGGTACAGCCATGCGAGCAAGCAGGGTATCGAAAAAGATTCAGCACGATAGGCTACATCCACACAATAACGAGGCTCACTGAAGTATCACAAGAGTACAAAAGACCGCTTTGTCTCACTTTAATCGACTTGAAAAAGGCCTTTGACTCCTTTGAGACAGAAGCGGTGACAGAAGCTCTGGAAAAGCAGGGCGTCGCTACTCAGTACATCAAGATCCTTCGTGAGCTGTATAAGGATTTCACAACTATCATATCAACATTCTACAACGAAATTAAAATTAACGTAACGAGAGGGGTTCGACAAGGCGACACAATATCGCCAAGACTTTTTACAACAACCCTAGAAGACATTATGCGAAAATTGGAATGGGACAATGAAGGAGTAAAATTGATGGTCGGGAACTACACCATCTTCGCTCTGCTGATAATATCGTCTTTATAACATCAAGCATCAGTCAGGCGGAACGAATGCTTGCCGCCTTTGACAGAGTATGTGGAAGTATTGGTCTTCGGCTAAACCTGACGAAAACGATGTTCGTGAGGAACGGATTGGTGTCGAATGCCCCATTTACGCTCAACGGAACGAATATCTCCGAATGCTGTAGTTATGTGTATCTAGGTCGAGAAGTCAACGTGATGAATTACCTAGTCCCAGAGCTGAGCAGGAGGAAAAGAGCGGCATGGGGAGCTTTTAAGAGCATCGATGATGTAGTGAAGAGGATGAAGAACACGCGACTCCGTGCCCACCTTTCTGACTCGACGATTCTTCTTGCGTTAACGTACACATCAGAAACCTGGCCACTACGTAAGCAGGATGAAAGAACACTCAGCGTTACTGAACGCGCAGTCGAAAGGGCGATAGTAGGAGTGTCCCGTCTAACGCAAAGTGAGAGAGGGAATATGGAACTCGGACTACGTCAGCGATCGAAGATTAGAGACGCCGTTCTTTAAGCCAGAATGTCAAAAACAAGGTGGACCGGGCACATGATGCGACTCAATGACAACCGATGAACAAGAGCCATCACCGATTGGATTCCTCGGGATGTCAAGCGCACAACAGGAAAACCACCGACCCGATGGTGAGAGTTCTTCACAAAAACTCTTAAGGAATGGTATGATACTCAATGCGTCCCTAGAGCGAGCAGAACACATTGGGCCACTCTTGCATGCGACACTGACGGATGGAGACAATACTGGCGCCCGCTCGATACACGCGAAGATCAACGGGAATCGAGGTAATCTACGTAATGTGCACTGTTAACCTTATCTTTTCTGTTCTCCACATCGCAAAACGTTGACGTTGGTGCAACTAGGTAATTATATTGCTTCTCTCTGTTGAACATATTACTGAGTGTCTCATTCTATGTACATTCATGATCTCATTCTTTCGTGATTATTTTTTGTGTACCATGTATATAAAGGTTTAATTACCCATGTTTGAGGCAGGGCCGTAAAGACAACAAAATCAAAAAACTTCCATGGCGACTGACGAGCAAATCAGTAATTCAAGAGCTATCCTATCATCAAATGGAGCAGAAAGGCACCAAAAACTAAAAAAATAAACTAGTCGGTGTGTCACTTAACACTACCACTCAATCACCAATTCAATTTGCTGCAATTTGCTTCGGATGAAGAGACGGTTACGATACTGACCTCGCGTGGAATCCAACCATGTTGACAGCTGTTGTTAGGCTTAGAGGAGGATATGGGGTAAGGTCGACGTTGTCTATTGGCATTCCTTGCAGATATTAGTCGACTTGTCAACAAAATCGTTGTTAGCTTTACAGTAATATTGTGGATGTAGTGTGCGCGAAAAGTGCAACTTCCTATTCAACCAGCTGTCACAAAATTTTATCAAAATCATCAGCTGATTTAGGACATAAAAAGTATTTATCAAAGTTTGGCCTCACCCGCACGCTATGTAATATTTTTTGCTGCTTAACTCACAAGCATATTTGAAACTCGCTCTGCGCCAATACGAAAATTATATATTCATCACTGAGAACTGATAGGACACAACATTTCTTCGAATAGAATTATATTTTATCAAATGAGCAGATAGCAAAACATCTCGGCTCAGACTATACTTGAGGTAATTCTTTTGCCTCTGAAGGCTTGAAGATCATTTCATATAAATGTTTTTGAAGAAATATCCCTTATGACCACTGAGAGCTTTCCTTAGGAGCTTCGAAAGGAGACTCATTCATGAATTCGGAAACAAGCTACATAAATGTTTGGAACGAAAAGAAACACTAGTAAGAATTAGCAAAAACTAGACTACAACTACAATCATAATACCTTTAAAAAAGGACGAAACTAAGAATCCTTAAATTAATGTGAATAACAAATCCTGCCTTTTTGAAGACAAGCGTGACATGAATCAATGCAATAGATGCAAAAGTAAATGTGACCTTGATTTGTCCACTTTTGTGATTTTTGTGATGAGAATGATTTTATTATACAACACTAAAAAGTCAGTGCACAAAGCACTTCATTGCAAAGGCACATGAATCAATAAACTGGAGTTTCATCCTAATAAGATCAGTTAACATCGTTATTTTACGTTTACAGTTTCAATGTGCATCCCTTAAAAATCATATCGTCACTGGGAAACATATTTATATCGAATATAGCTACCCATAAGAAATAAGGAACTCGTAAGTAAAAATATCACCTCGTCAACTAAGCGAATAACTACCGTCCTTCTCTGTTAGCTTGAACGAATCTAACTTTCATAAAAGCAAAGCAGTCTTAAAACATTTTACATTTAGATTACATATTGCGTTACTCACAGATAAAAATAAAAGCGGATCTTCTTGTCAGCTGCCTGTACGACCTGATGACCGTAAACAAGAAAGGTCTTTTTCTTCTTCTCATTAGGACCTAAATTTTCACTTATGAAGAGCATTTGAAGACGTAATGTACTATACAATAACATAATTTTAAAATATAAATAAATAGATACATATATGTACATATATATTGTAGAAATAAAAGAAAAGCGCAAAATATGGTGGAAAATTAATTTTTGGGAAAAAATGGATACTAGGCAGACCATTCCTCTACCTAAAAAAATATGATCTTTAAAATTTTTGGCATTAACAGAAATACAATGTTCTTTTCATAAGAACATATATTAGGATCTTTTAAAATTGTGAAAACACAAATGCCAAGCTTCGTTTTCTCAACGGCAAACTTCATACAGCTTGATCATCCTTGTAGCAGGAAAAAAATGATAAAGCTATCAGCCTAAAATTATAAAAGACCATCTAAATTTAGAAAATCTAGAACATCTCTGCAAAAATCTCCAATCACAAACAAAATCGCTAAGAGATTGATGACGATATTTCTCCTTAGCTTACGCATGGTATCCTCGATGACGTGAGAGGCATTCTTTATTATACAAATTTCTTAAGGAATGATAAAAACAACTTTCAACCAGACTATTCAGTTAGATCTCGGTCTACATAAGGAAGGTTTGTGTACGATTCCATACAACTTTTTTACCCAACATTTAAAACAAAACAGTACATAATTCGAAATGTTAATAAAGTTGAACTTAAAGAGAGAATACATTATCAATTTTTACATACCTTCATGGCCCAAATAACTATTTCATACAATCGGTAAGGCAATACGGTTCGCTTGTGAGCCTTGGAATGCCTGCAGTACTTTTCTTTGAAAGTTGTTATAAGCTCATTCTGATGTTCATCAATCGCAGTAATAACATATTAGGTAAGTTAAGAGCAGAGAACGCTAAATTTAAAAGAAAGGCAAAAGTAATGAGACAACGAATGAATGAAAATTTCAAATCAATGAAAATTTCATAATGAAATGAAATATCCATTAGTTATTCTAAAGAACAAGAAAGAAGTGACTAAACATGCGGTTATTACATTGACGACGACACCTAATTCCAGGTCTATTAGCAATTTTCTATTTCTCAAAACAGAGCATTATTTTATTGTCAATGGAAAACTTTAGAAATAGCTAACATGAGTGGATTATAGAAAAACCCTTTCTCTACTGCAGGATTTTTAAAGAATAAACAAAAGAATAAACAAAAACAATGATGACTATAAATCTGACATGTTCACAGGAGGAAAGAATGCTCTATTTTACAATTCTGCAGTTAAAATGCTCTATTCAATAAAATATAAGCAATTATTAAAGGATTCTTGAATTGTTCACCTATTGCAGTTCACTATTAGCTGCCGACCATTGAAACAGGAGGGAGAGTTCTAGGGACTTCTTTGTCCCTGGAGGGATTCGACCGAAGCGCAGTGATGGTCAACCGTCATCACCCACCACTGCTGTTCTCTCTTGTGCCCAAGATCAAAGCGTAAGTTATTTTAAACAGTTATAAAAAATAAATCAAAATGAACCATAAAATATTTTGTAAGTGACAGCTATTTGGTTTAATTTCAGAACTCGCCCGAGACAAATGACCTGTGGGAGGACCGCCCAGATAGATGAACGAAGGTTTGTTTTAAACTTTTACAATTATTCTGCAAAGTTTCCAGGAAAAAATTAATTGAAATTAAATTAACTAATTAAAACCATCGTTTATCTCTCAACTAAAAACCGATCTGCCAACATGTCCCGTGCTATACTTGCTTATTAAAACTCATAAGCTGGTATCCACTGATGAATTGTGGTCAACAAATCCATTAACGTTTAAGGTTAGACCAATTATCAGTTGTGTAAACGGGCCAACGGACAGAATAACATGGTTTATAAACCTGATAGTCGTCCAGTTACTGAAACATTTGCTAACTCATCTCACGAACACCCGAATGTTTCTGGACCATCTACGTTACGAGCGTCCTAACAGCGCCTACGTCATAGAGTCATTCGATGTTCGATTATACGAACGTATCGAATGACTCCGCAATGCAAGCCGTTTTCGAACCTCTTTCTAAACACCAAAAAGAAATTAACATGTATGGCTTGTCGATTGAGCAGATCATGACCCTCTTAAAATAGTGTTTGAACTGGTCAATCTTTAGATGATCCGGTAAATATTGCCCACAAAAGAGAGGGTTGGCAATGGGACAGCGACTGGCACCTAGTCTCGCTATTGCGTCTATGTCTAAAATAGAAGCCCCGGTAATTAATCTTGGGCCGATACTCTACTGTAGATATATTGATGATTGTTTTGTCATCTTCTCCACACAAGAGGAGATGAACAAATCTTTTGAATTGTTAAATGAACAGTCAGAGTACATTAAGTTCACCCGAGAGACACCTAAAGAGGGCTGGCTTCCATTTTTAAACGTTCAGGTTAGCTTACATCATAACAGCTATGCTACGAAGTGGTACCGTAAGCCAAGTAATAAAAACATACTAGTTCATTATCTCTCATCTCATCCTTCACACACAAAAAGAGCACTTACAAGAGACATGTTTCGTACGGCCTCCGGTGTGTGTACGGGAGGAGAACAGAGAGAAGATTCACTCGACTTGGCACGGAAAATAGCCATTTCCAACGGTTACAATATCGTAGCTTCTCGGTATAAGTTTAGAGGAAAGGCGATGAGCTCTAACGATGGGTCTAGCGATAATAAAATTCCGTTGCAAATACCCTTCATTTCGAACGAATTAAGCATAGCTATAAAAAGATGCTTAAGAAGGGTGGGCTTAGAGAAATCAGTGGTAGTTATAGAAATAACACCGAATAATCTACGTCGCCAATTGATTCGAAACCGCTTGTACGACCGTCTATGTACAACGCATAAATGTACGATTTGCCCTCAGGTCAGAGACGGTGATTGCATGATCTCGGGTACAGTGTACCTGATTTCTTGCAAAATTTGCGGGGACGAATATATTGGCGAAACGGGAATACCTCTTTGTGTCCGCATAAAAGAACACCTAGATGGTTAATTTAAAAGCAAGGCGAACACTCCACTAGGCACGCATAGGACACAAGGACACAACGGACAGGATTTTGATGTTAAGGTTAATATTCTCGCGCAGAAAGCTAGCATGTCGGCGCGCAGGGTTCATGAGGCGTTTTGGATTAATTTCAAGAACCCAAACATGAACCGCAAGGAAGAGTGCCTCCTAATCACACGTGATCTCGCACAGTATATAAGACTGATCTTCTAGTCTGATAAAGGGGCACTCCGGAAGGAAGTATACCTCACTCCTCTTCCGCAGACACAACCAAACGGTTGGTCGGAGGCAGAGAAGTGGTGAGTATTTGACGTTGTTTATGTGGTTGGAACTTGGTTTTTGAGTTTCTCTGTTTAAGTTGTTGGCGTGTTTGGCTTGGTAGATCGTTGTCAATCGACCTTTCCAGGCTCTGAAGAAGGCGATACGGCCGAAACGTCAGCCCAATAATAAAATTGCTTACAAACCTCGTGTTTGTTCAAAGAAGAAAAATTAAGAAGTATTCTGCAAAGCTTCTTATATTCGTCTTTTTGTAACTAAGCACTATCGCATTTGAAATACCTTATGGTAACCGTTTTTCATGTATACATATGTTAACTTTTATTACATTCAATGCTGGTAAAAACGTTAGCAACTTCGCCGTCACTGAAGAGTTTTACGCAGCCTGAAAATTGAACCGGATTTCAGGCAGGAACGTTTTGCGAAATCGAGAAGGAAACAAAAACAAAAGAGGTTGCGTTTATAGTTTGGTTTTTATAGTTTTTTAGAAGAATGGTGCTGTGCAGGTCCACATGATGATGTTTTCTCTAAATTTATCTTTCTGATATTGTTTTTCCTTTATTTTGAATAAATTCTGGTTTACTATGTTCGTAAAGCATTATTGTAGATTATTGGGTGACAAAGAAAATAGAAGACAGCGATAATCATGGGCGCGGTATGGCCTCTGAAAGAGCAAATTGATCAAAATTATGATGCCGATCTATGTTCTCACTTATTTAACACAACAAGAGTTCTTCCACCTCTATGCTGTGCAGGTGAAACATGGGCTAGCACTTCAGCCGTATTGAAGAAACCACGCATAACAAAGACTGCACTCGTGCGACGTCTTCGGAAGCTGAGCTGGGACACAGATGAGTAAGCGGGTTACGTTCTCAGGTTACCACCCAATTCGATATTTATGTGATTGATTTTAGGTTTTTTTTAGTTTATTTCGCAATGAATCTCCTTTATAAATTCGTGTGAGTTTTATTCCTCAACTATTGGTTTTTATAGGTATAGGTGGTTCAGTGTTGGAATGATCAGCGAACGATTAGTCCACTTCTTCTACAAACGCACTCATGATTTTAGTCAACGAATTCACGACACACGTATTATTTTTCCGTTGATTTTTCTTTGTGTTGTTGTTTGTTTATGAAAATGCAATGTGCTGTCAAGGAGTTCTTGATTGTACGTAGGAATAAAACCGTGAACATTTCTGGTATAGGTTGCACATTTGACAGAGTAGGCTGGTGCGTTAAAAAAATTGTGCGTTGTGAAATAAATGTTTTCACAGCCCTCGGATGGTCTTGAACTTTGAATTGTTCGCTTTTCAAGTTCTGGCATATTACCAGCTTTTACCAACTTTCCTTTTCTTTTTGCACATGTCAACTAGAGCCCTCTCCAGTAGGGCCACCTATACTGATTATTTGTGGACAGCTGTTTCTCTCTGTCGAAAAAATCGCCTGTCAGTCGTATCACTATCGTTTCAGTGACACTATCTCTCTCCATGTCCCTACTAGGTCAAATTCAGGCGAACAAATGCAATTAGGTTAATTTGGTGCGGCAACATATCTTTATTCTCTAATTTTTTAGTACCGTAGTGTCATTTTTCACGTGATGGCTTTGTTTTCCACCACGCAAAATGGCAAATGTATAATATTCACGCCTTCACAGAATCGGATTTCTTGCTTCTTGTAATTATTTTATGTCCTTTATGTTTTTTCTCTAATTCTGGTGAAATAATTGATGTCTAGTTAGAGTGCATAATTTGAGAAACTATTAGGAGTTAAATTTCATTTTTAACTGCCTATTTTTCTTAGTCTGCAGTGCTATTATAAATCGAAATATAACCGCTAAGACGCTAATTTGCAAAACTTGGGGGCGATGCAAACTTCCAACCAGATGATTGCCCTTTCCAGGGGTTCACCAGTTGTCAATTACACCATCCGTGCCCCTCGCTTTGCCTTTCTCTCAGCGCGTTTTATTTTGCTTCTATCAACGCTATCAGCACTCATCCGTTATCGGGATGATCTTGGATGCCCAAATCGGCATTGAACCCAAGCTAAGCTGACGCTGGTCAATTTATAATGATGTTAAATTTCATTTTTAACTGTTCTCATCTTTAACTGCTTATTAGGAGTGGCGATAAGTCCGCAATAATTTTTTCCTTCGCTTGCATGGCCCGACATCACAGATGTATCACATTTGTGTGGTTTCCAGCAATTCTTGCATTTTCTTCCTTTTCTCGTATCCATCATCCACGAAGGTCTTTGGATTTTCGCATATGGGTTCGGCAGCTGTTTGAAGAGTTTCAGTCTCATATATGAACGTCGTTTAAGGCTAGTCGAGACGATTCATTCTCCATTCCTGAGACAAGCATGCTACGGAGTTTCGACTTCTCCACCAAAGACAGTTGCCAGTTTTTGTAGACTGGAGGGAACTAGCGGGTCTATGACAAGTCTAGTACCAATTTCCTGACTTCAGACGGATGGGAGGCTTGGTTAGCCCAGGATAGGATCGAACCATTGCCTTTTGTTTTTAACCGCTCTAATGAACGGCCCTACTGCCACTATGCTAGCTCTGAATCTGTTTTCTACTTTACATTCACATATGCCAACAATTGGGATCATCGATGCATCCGTGTTTATGTTGTATATTCTTTGTAAGGATAAAATAGCAAGCCCATTATTCTTAGCAAAGGGCGTTGAGAATCATATGGTTAATCGTACGAAAAAATTCAATTTTCTTTATAGTCAATAGTGTGAAAATAAATTTAGTATTACGTGAGATGCTGAAACAGAATATCCAAATTTGAACGAGAATTACGAATAGCGTATTCCTCTATGCGTCATGGATTATTTCATGTTCAAATGTTTCAGCTCTTTTCTGGCATTAATCGTCATGGAGTTAAATTCACCCTAGTACTTTTATCTCTTTCAAATGAATTCGAAAAAAAATTGTCTTCGAAATATTACGGCTGGCTCTGAAACGTTTATCGAGTATGTGATTTTATTGATTCCGTTTATGAAGAATGATATGTCCACAGTTTATTTACACAAAAAATTTCGAGTTACTTTTAATTTGGTTATATTTTGTGTTTCATCACTATGTTTTCATGCGTTTTCTAAGGCAATGAATAGTAATATTGCGGAAATTATTTGACTATCGCTTCGAATTGTAGCACACTCTATGTCTCAATATGATATTTCGATAGAAATATCTCGCAAAACATTTTTCATATATGAGTGAATGTTTGGTGGAACGGTCTGATATGATGAATAGTAATTTCATCCAGGGATGGAAAGCGATCGTCCATGTGCAGTGGTGTTCCGTTGAATATTTGTTCCAGCAAAAATACGTGTCACAATCAAACATGTTGAAAGATCGGACGTAAATTTAATAGAATGAAAAAAGTAGTCTGTATTTTGCTTTAAAATTTAAACACTTAAAAATCGTCGAAACTATTTTTTATGCCATCTAGTGCATATTTTTGTCAATCATAACTATCTATCTTTTATCTGAGAAATCAAATGAAACCTACGAGGGCATTACAAACTATTTTTAAACAGCGTTATTCCTTTAATCTCTGTTGATAACAGCGATCTTAGTTTATTGGTAAGATTACGCCAGATTCTTATGATTTTTCTTTGTGGCGAACATTTCGGCACTGTCGCCTGTTTTAGAATTTAATTGACCAGGTTGAACATGCATAGCACTTGTTTCCTACGATGTGATACGATACGATCATAACGATTTTTTGATAGAAATTCTACGTCTTCAAAGTGCTTAGAAGTGTCGTCTCATTCAGTTCTACGTGCTGAACGTCGTGTGTTATCGTATAGAGTCTGCTTTTCATCTACATCACAATATCATTAGAAATTAGATCGGTTTTGTTGCGTAAAACAAATGCTTAACAGACATCTTGACGATTATCTCACAGATATCCGTTGAATTCACGAGGCACTCACTTAGAATGCATTTTTACTTTTTACTGTCTCGAAAATAACGAATGATTATTCAATTATAACGTTAAGTCTCTGTACAACTCATCAAATAGTTTTTAGATGGCAGCACCAATTATTTTCGTTGTTATCAACTTCTGATACTCGACCTTCTTCGACGTGAAGACTCATATCTCCGGGACGAAAACCTTTACAACCAACTTCGTGCAGAGTGTAAGTAAAGTCTTCCTTGTCCATATCTTGTGGCCATTTCCAGTTCTAAGCGTTGCTTTATGTTTATGTTTTTACTCAAAAATAACGATGTGATTTAACACATTGACGACTATCGGCATTGTATCAATGCTCATTTTTTTCGTGGTTTTTTTTTCCGCATTCCGTTTTGATCCCCAGACATTTTGCAAGCAGTCATTAAATAGCTTTTTGAAAACAGATTTAAGAATGGTTTTGACCTTGAAAATCTCTGTTGTGTACTTAGAAATATTCAAAGGACAGGCCATATTTTAAAAAGCCGAATAGGCGTCCTTTGAAAATAAATTAACATAGTTGATTTTCAGAAGGTGTAATGGATCATATTTATCGCATGGAACGCTAGGATATGAGAAATACAGCTATGAACTGCATAAGCTGGAAAAAAGATTTTCAGAGGAAATACGACTTCTTTGATCTTAATTGCATAATATTTTTTCATTTTTAAAACCCATGAAATCCATCCAATAAAGAAATTTTTTTCTATACGCGGGACATGTTATCAAATTCTGAAGCCCTCTATTTATTCTCGCTAACGTCATGGAGTCGTTCGATGTTACCGACCTTTATACGAACGTAACAAATGACTCCGCAATGCAAGCCATTTTCGAATTCCTTTCTAAACACCAAGAAGAAATTAACATGTATGGCTTGTCGATTCCAAAAATCATGACCCTACTAAAGGAGTGCTTAAACTGCTCAATCTTTAGATGGTCTGACAAATATTACGCACAGAAGAGAGGGTTGGCAATGGGGCAGCGACTGGCACATAGTTTTGCTACTACTTTCATGTCTAAAACAGAAGCCACGGTAATTAATCTTAGGCCGATACCCTACTGTAGATATGTTGATAATTGTTTTGTCATCTTCTCCACACAAGAGGAGATGAACAAATCTTTTGAATTATTGAATGGACAAACAGAGTACATAAAGTTCACCCCAGAGAGACCAAAAGAGGATTGGCTTCCATTTTTAAACGTTCAGGTTAACCTATATCATAACAGCTATGCTACGAGGCGGTACCGTAAACCAAGTAACAAAAACATATTGGTTAATTATCTCGCTTCTCATCCTTCACACACCAAAAGAGCACTGATAAGAAACAGGTTTCGTACAGCCTCCGGTGTATGTACAGGGGGAGAACAGAGAGAGGAATCACACAACTTGGCACGGAAATAGCCATTTCCAACGGTTACCATATTGTAACTTCTCGAGATATGTTTAGAGGAAAGGCGATGAACCGTAATAAAAAGTCTAGCGAAAACAAAATCCCGTTCCTCCTACCCTTTAATAAGAACGAAATAAGCACAGCTATAAAACGATACTTGAAAGGGGCAGGCTTAAAAAATCGGTAGCAGTATAGAAATACCACCAAACCCTCTACGGCGCCAATTAATTGAAAGTCGCTTATATGACCGTCTATGTACAATGCAAAAATGTACGATTTACCCTCAGGGGCGAGACGGTGATTCCATGAGTTCGGGTATAGTGTACTTGATTTCTTGCAAAATATGCGGGGACGAATATATTGGCGAGAGGGAAGGCCTCTTTGTGTCCGCATAAAAGAACACCTAGATAGAAAATCCAAAAACAAACCAAATACTCCACTAGGTACGTACAAAGCAGAAAAACATAACAAAGAAGATTTTGATATAAAAGTTAAAATCCTCGCACAAGAATCTAACATATCAGCGCGAAAATTCTTGAGGCTTTTTGGATTAATTTCAAAAACCCAAACATGAACCGCAGGCGGAACCGCCGAAACGTCAGCCAACGTGTAATTAATAAATATTATTTTAACAACCTCGTGTTTTCTTAAAGAAGAAGTTTGCAATTATCGAACAATGCCGAGGTTAAGATATAGTCGGTTCTGGGAATTTTTTCTTATAATTCATCGAACAAAAAAGTTGGCATAAGGATACTGATATTAAGTCGTACATTATCGTAGCACCTTCATCTTGTATTTTTAGTAAAGTATTTTCATCTAAAAATTCTCAGTTAAATGTTCTCTTGCAACAGCCACAATTGACTGTTTAACTATTGTCAGTCGCTGTTGTCGTCCGGCAATTTTATTGTCATTCTCCTTCTTCTAATGTTTATATGGTTGAAATGGACGTTCTTCGCTTTCCAATAAAGTCGAGCATCATTCTGTCATCCCACTAGTTGCATTTCGCTAGGATTTATCGTCATAACATTTGTACACGTAAATGTTAATGTCTCTTTATTGTGATGTGCTGTTACCCAATCGTATATTAAAATGAGAAGATTATTCTCTACTTTCATAGATTGCAATCTGACAGATTTTTTTCCAATACCTATTATCTAGATATTTCGGAAACGTATTAATATCTTATCTTATAGCATAAATAGTTGCTGCAGTCTAGTCAGACTTGAAGTTACGACCTTCATTTTGATGTTGCTTATTTATCAAAATCCTGTTTTTATTTTTCGTATGATATAGTTCTAGACATATTCTTGTCTTGGTCTTGACACCAAACAAGGTTTTCTTTTTTGAAGAAACACTTCCAGAGTTGGTAACATAAGTAGAGGTTAGAGATTTTATCATTGCACAGCCGAAGTTCATGCAAGAGGAACTGTTGGAATGTAGACGGCAAATCCATAATTTATTTTTTTTAATTATAATTATTATATTAATATAAAAATTATAATTTTTTTTAATCCATTATTTTCGAAAGCTTTCCTTCTTTTTTGTTCTAGCAACATGTTGAAAAAGGTTATAATTGCGCGTTTTAACAATGTTAATTAACAATCTTGTTAGCCTCATCCTTGTTACGGTATTTTTGAGTGCCTCCTATTCCAATATTGTTGTCCATGGCAGACAAAAAGTTGTATCATGTTAACCAATTCTCTGTTAGTCAGTCGTCCAAACATCAACTGATTCAGTTTCATTTCTATTTTGACGTTTTAAATCATCTAACATTTTCTTTTCTATTGAATCTGCTGTGTGTTAGTTACGCACTTAGATATCTAAGTATACCGTCCTCCCTTATTCCTAGATCTGCTGAACACATGGCTTTAGAAACTGCTTTATTCTACCTTTATTAATACCGTTTGTCGTGTATCAAAGTATGCAACCTTACGTCTAGCATTTCCGCTTCACTTATGCTGTATAAAAGTCCGAAGAGCTATGCTCGTAGAAATATCAATTTCCTTGGCGGAGTCTTGCAAACGATCCAATGGTAGCTGTCGCCAAAAATAGCGAAAATAAATTGTCTTATTTTCATCACCTCAAAAGAACTTATAATAAGGCAACTTTGGGTGGGATGAGCCAAACAAGGTCACTAAATCTCAGCATCATTCTAGCCATCTAGGGTCTGGTGATGGTATAAAGGCGTAATGTACATACGTCGCTACAACGCATACACACTTGCGTCTGAATCTTTGACTAACGATGTGATATTAGCTAAGAAGGTTAAGAACGGTATCACTAGATAGGCCGAGATTGGAATACCTCAGTGATTTATGATGCCGAAGAAAAAAGGTTTCTCGAAACCTCAAGCAGTTGAAGAGACTCTTTAAATCAACGTCTCCATGTCAGTGCTAATAAAGCCGATAATTTAAAAGCACAAGGCCGTCGGCAGAAGCACTCCGGTAGATACCCAAACGCGGAGATGCGCGAGCAACATGCCGATCTTGCAAAGTCCTTCAGAGAAGGGATAAAAGGAAGGACGAGAGAAGAGCATCATTAGTGCGTTAAGATGCAAAAGTCAGAAAAACGTAACCAAATCCCGCCCAGTTATAACCGATTTAAAATGGAAATTGCGCTTAAGAAATTTACATATAAACATAGAACGTTAGTATAAATTGTCTTTTTCAAGTCTGTCATATTCGGAACTCTTCAGCTCTGATTATCGAAATCTTATCCGCAGCTATCGAACAGCCGTGACTTTGAGCATGTATGTGTTCGGACAGCATAGTATTTAAGCAGTTCAGCTTGCTATTTAGCAGTTCTCTTCCTTGCTGGGAAGATAGATGTGAATATAGCCCGTTCCTTAGATTTATTACGTTCCGAATTCTTATAATTTTGTCGGCGAGTGTAGCGCAGCGATTAGATGTGTCCTGAAATTCACACTGGATCGATCGATGGTTCGATTCAGCGCATCGTGCTCACCAATCCTTCCGTACCTCCGAGATCGGAAAATTGATAATGAGAGGGTAAAGGCATCGACTTGATACATAGGAAGACACCGCAGATCAGTGTATGGAGCAAATATGCATTCAATTACCTCTACGATGCTTGATGAAGTCGATTGTATGGCGCATTCTTCAGGGATTGATCGAGGCATACCACTTTATCTTCGCTTTAATAACTTATTATTGCAAGAAATTTTTTTATCAGGAATTATCGCGAGTACTATTGATCAGGAACTGTTCAATAGAAAACAATTCATAGTGGTTTTACATGATTTTGAAATGAATTCATCTGATATTATGATGCTACCGCTTGTAAGTTGCCGTTTAACCCAGCGGCTAGACTGACTTGGTGTGTTACATTATCATAAATCTTCAGCCTCTTATAATTATCGTATTTTTGGCGTCGACATCACTAATAATTCTTCTTACAATTTCCTCTTAATTTTGGATTAAAAAGTTTTTGTTAAACCTACCTAGTTAAGAAAAATGTAGTGTAAAGTATTTCCTGTTTACAAGCATCACTTTCTTTATCTGGAATGTGCTTCAAGCTTTCCTTTAGTGTGACGAAAGTTCTATTCCTCACTAGCTATGCTTGGAATCGATTTCGTCGATTTTATCCCTCATCTGAATCATCGTGGATAAGATTTGATGATGGAGTTCGTTGATCCGTTTTCATGTGAGGTTATCAATCTCGTTCTTTATGGGCGTCAGTTAGACACTCTTCGGCAAAACGACACCGTCCACTCTTTCTGGAGTCTCAGTAAGGGAGCTGCTTGAAAAAGACGTGCGGTTCTTATTTTTAGACGGAATTTCTCATTTCATGAATGGTTACATAATAAACAGACGAATGCACAAAAAACGTACATGGCTAAGTTTCATGATTAGATCTTCTCTGTAAAAATGAGGTAGAAACCACTTTTTATAACTCGGTCACTGAAGCCGTGCCCATGGTTTCTTAGATTGTCTGTATTCAAAATGGTAAACATTCTTGCACTTCTAGGATCTACACTTTATGCCCTTTTTCAAGAATAGGTTCAAGGTAAGTATTTGTGTTCTCTTACCTACAGCAGTTCTTCTGTTATGTTTTCAAAGCCAAAATCAATCTTTTTCTTGACTTGATGAATCTATGGCTTCTGTTCATAATCATTAATATCACTCTGGGGTTTCCACACGACACGCGTTTCATTCAAAAGTTTAATAATTACCACTAATTAACAACACAATAAGAAAATACAACAATGTTTGAAGTGTAGCTTTTAAAACAAGTTTTTGAAATGGAGAACATATATACAATTGAACTTATATGAGAGCTTGCAAAGTATTTTGAAGAAGGTTCAGGAAGCATTTAGTAAAATGAAAGAACAATATATAGAATTTAATGACTAACTATGGCAAGGCATACTGATTTTCATGCCACTTCAGGTGTTATCTTTTACTACTGCTTGAGAGGACGATTCCTATGGCAAAAAGCGTCTATCATGTGTAAGGAGTACTGGGAATGGGAGCAATGGTTGAAGCATAAAAATCCGACACTACCAAAACGATGGACGTTGTTTAGTGAAAAAGCATTTAAACTTATGAAAAGGTAAGTTTGACTAAAAATGTCGACTTCCGGACTTCTATTTTTCTTTACTTTTTATCCAACTCTTGCGAACGAGTAGCATGAGCTACATAGTAATCGTGAAATATTACTAAGATCTAATTTAAGCGGCTAAAATCTGAGATAGTTGTAATTGCTCGTGCATTTGGTTTCCTGAGGACAAGTTCGGCACTTCCATGCTGCAACACATTCAAGAGTAAGCCTATTGTCTCATATTGCCGTTACACATAAAGAGTATGTTGCTGGTTTAGTGAGATCTCTTTCTTTTCCCGTTATAACATTATTAGGAATTTCTCAAGGTTTACAACTTAACGACTATGCTTCACAGGAAAATAGCTATTATTCTCAATAATTTATAACAGCTTGGTTTTTGGATGGAAATCTCAAACTCGTTTTCAATTTGGGCGATCATCTGTCGGAAGAAACTCTGTTGTACATCACAGTTTGACAATCAGGAGCGCTTTCATCCCGGTCGACAAGTAAATCATTGAGGACAAAACAAAAATGTTACATTTCTAGTGCTTAAAACTTGTATAGGAGTCTATTTTTATTATTCAGTAATTGAGCAGAAAAATTACTTGTTTAAATAATTTTCGAAGTCTTAAGATAGTCGTGGAAGAAGAGCATATTTCTTTTAGAACGTTGACGGCACGAGGAAAAGACCGTTGGTCGGCTAAAGATATGAGGAAATTCATTTCAAAGGAGAAGCTTTTGAAGCCAGTCAAGGTAGAAGAATCTGCATGAAGACATTATCATTTCAATGGTTTAATTTTCACATTTCATAAACAGTTCTTAAATGCAATTTTTGATCACCCAACATTCATCGTGTTCTTTGTTTACTTCCTTTTTTTTCGTTAAGATTTCTGTAGCATTTCGTGCTATCACTATCACTTTCCTCCAACATTTCTTGTCTTGTGATGCTTATATGTACATAATTTGATTTTTTTTCGTAGACTTCTGAAGTTTTGACGAGCATTTTTTTAAAATCTTCCATCATAGCCTTTTCTATGTGAATAGATGAATTTTATTCAAATAAATCTCGTAATTACTCGTGTCAATGGTGGCAAATGATGTAACGACTTTCATACTCAATCACAAGGTCACAATCTTTCTTTTTATCTATGCAGCTAACAAAAATTTGCACATAGTCACTAATTCCATTAATCTCTAACTCAAGACAGCTATGCTTCAGTTTAACATGCACGTTTTATCAAATCACTCTGCTTTCAAATTATTCTAGTTCATTTTAGAATGAAGCGGACGATGTGTTCGCATATAGACCGAGTGAGATCGTTAAGGTGAGCTCTTAAATGCAGATGGCGACATAATCTTAGAAAGTCAGCAAGCATTACGGTATACTATCGATTTTTTATCTCTACCGTTCTTGACTAAGCAACTACAATCACTTTAGCAAAAAAAATACACCCTTACCTCTTGAGGGGTTAAGGATATAAGTGCAATACATCCATTTTCTAGTTCTTTGATTCAGTTTTACTTCCCTTGTTCAATATTTATCAATTTACAGAATCAAGATCAAAGAAAAGATAATGGGAAAAAGAAGAGAACACTGAACATTGGATCAGCGCCACATTGTCAGCAATAGCGGAAATTAGCGAGCAAGTGGTGTCAGCTGTGACGACTAATTCCGTCATATCGCTTGCATGTTTTTGCATGAAACCAACCAGAAATGTAATTAATAAAGTAATTTGAAACTGTGAGAAGTTATTCACTACAATCTTTGGCTTCATTATACTACAATAATATAAAGTATTGAAAAACAGCATATCGATAGAATGTTCCATCGATATAAAGTGTATTAATATTGAAACAAAACTCCTCAGGCTCTAAGTCTACGTGAATAGAAGCGTCTTCGACGGGGATAAATAGTAAATTATTAGTTTGTGTTTGTTTGTTGCTTTTGCGCAGTTGTTTCAATCAAATAAATTGTTCAATTATAGACTAAACAGTAGATGTAAAGCTTGCTTCGTTGGGTATCGTGCTATGATTTCGAACTCGTTTGAGGTAAATTCATGATTTAAAAAGTATTCACTCCAAGTTTTTGGAAGAACGTTTTCTCTTTCAAATTTTAGCATTATTATACATCATTATCTATATGATTAAATTTTAAAAATATTTTTGTTACATTTCTCCTCGTTATTTCACAGATGAGCTTCCACAAAACTGCAAGCCAGAGCTGAGTTATAAGAGGCGATACTGATCTCTTGGTGCCTGTAAAAATCAGATTTCACCCATTCTGTAAAAAAGGTGATATATACAAAACACTATGAAAAGAGTATAACATATGTAGTGTTTTCTCAACTGAGTTTCTCAAATATTTGTTAGCAATAACATTACTCATCTGCCGAAAGTTCGAAGACCACATACTCGTTAGCGAGGAAAATCCGTAAAAAGCTTATGCTCATTGCTTGTGAGCTTACTTCCGAAACACACCAAATGAACGTAATGCCTGCTTGGACGAATATCATGGTAGTATTCTTTATTAGAATTTTGTTCTATCATTCCTATAAGTTTCAGCCTGTGTCACACATTACATCATTATCAATGAGGAAGACTGAGTCAACTAATATGCATTTCTAAGAGCATCATCCTTATTGTTACTAGCCAAAAATTTGTGCAAGAAGCTTGATATCACTTAAAGTTATAAAGCTTAGGTAAGAAAGTTATAATTCCACAATTTCCAAGACCGACTGTCTTTTAACCTCGGCATTGTTTAATACTTCTTGATTCTTCTTCTTTGAACGAGCGCGAGGTTGTTAAGTTTATTATGAGGCTGACGTTTCGGCCGTGTCGCCTTCTTCAGAGCCTGGAAAGGTCGACTGACAGCGATCTACCAAGCCAAACACGTCAATAACTCAAACAGAGAAACTCAAAAACCAAGTCCTAACAGCGTGAATAACATCGAATACTCACCACTTCTCTGCCTTCGACCAACCGCTAGGTTGTGTCTGCGGAAGAGGAATGAGGTATACTTCCTTCTAGAGTGCCCCTTTATCAGACTAGAAGATCAATCTGATATATTGTGCGAAATCACGTGTGATTAGGAGGCACTCTTCCTTGCGGTTCATATTTGGGTTTTTGAAGTTAATCCAAAATGCCTCAAGAACCCTGCGCGTCGATATGCTAGTTTCTTGCGCAAGAATATTAACCTTAACATCAAAATCCTCTCCGTTGTGTCTTTGTGTCCTATGCGTGCCTAGTGGAGTACTCGTTTTGCTTTTAAATTTTCCATCTAGGTGTTCTTCTATGCGGACACAAAGAGGTCTTCCCGTTTCGCCAATATATTCGTCTCCGCAAGTTTTGCAAGAAATCAGGTACACTGTACCTGAGATCATGCAATCACCGTCTCTGCCCTGAGGGCAAATGCAAAATAATATAATAAATAAATATAAATAAATAAAATAATGTAATACAAATACAAAATATTATACATTACATGTTTTACACATACATTACATGGACGATGCAAAATTTTTAATAACACCAGTTATTTATCTGTAAAAAGTGATCTACCAAAGTAGGAAAGTACTAGTAAGTTTTCTAAGGTGTGTGTACTTTTCATTTTAAGCTTATTTAACTTTAAAACATTCATCATGCCATCTCATTGTGTCATTGGCCTTTTATGTCAAGAAAGTGATTTGGATGTCCGATGGCAAATCTCCATTTTGCTGACGTATGACAATGTGACAATTCATTGTGACAGCTTTCTACCAGTACATCTCACATAAGAGATCCAAGAACAAAACCAAGTTCTTCAGAATTCACAAGTTATTCAAGATGTACTGAATTTTAGTGCAGATGTAGTGCATTCCATAATGATGTACTTTATGTACGAATTTCTAAATAAGAGAAGGCATTTGTACACCGATAGTGTTGGTATACAAGTATTCCTTTGGCTGAGGACTTACTGCATAGAAGGACCTATCTTATGGGCTGTACTATAATATCGCATATATGTATGTTCTCGAACAGTAAGGGTCTAAACCAGCAATAAAAATTGGTGGTAATAAGAATTAATGATTGTTTCCAAACAGAAAATCTTCTCACCCCTAATGTCTGAACAGTCTGAAGAAGAATTCTCAAAGAACTGCAATGATGCTGTTATGTATCCAAATTATTTCCAATAATTTCACTGTCGTGAAAAGAAACACAGTAAGTTAGAACATTTATCATTACTGATTTATTATTACATCATAGTGAAAAGCTGTCCTAAGGTAATGAACCTCAATGTCTAAACAAGGGAATATCTGCGTTTTCTCATTGGCCATAATCTGTAGTGTATATTCTCTTAAAAAGCAATACACTCTTGTCCCAAATTGAGCTGCTCTAAATGGAGGTTTTTTATAAATTATTAGGAGAGAGAACAGTTTTCGAAGAGCTATTCCGGACATACGATTTACGTCGAATTTTCTTTTCTAGTGATTTCAAGAAGTGCGGTAAGAAAACCTCTGGGAATCTTTCAAGGGGTGTATACCGATTTTGGTACACATGGCGTTTTTGTGTTAAGGAAGCGAACCGAAAAGCTATATTCTAGGCAGCAGAATCCATTCAATTTATTCATTAAATTTCATAGAGTACTATTAAAATTAGGAATTGATAACACATTAGAAGTGATACTGTTCAGCAAAAGAAAGGTATTGGTTCGATCATACACGAGGACCATTAAGCCTATCATCCCTCCGGAGACGGGTCGGAGAATTGGTACCAGACTTGTTCAGGACCAATTGGCTTCTTCAAATCCGCATAACTGGCGACTACTTAAGGGTTGAACAACAATTGTTTAATTTTCAATTATGAAGTAGTATAAGTATCAATATCCTTCATATTTTTACCCAGATGTCTCTTTAGTAAATTCCAGAAGATTACACTTTCCTAACCATTTAACAACATAATAACCTTACTGGTTCAATGCGGCACCAGACCAACGAAGCCCTTAAACCTTGAATTTGGTTTGTAACATTGTTGTCGAGCAGTTCGTCTGTTAACAAATCGGAAGATTCAAATCGCTGCTCTCATGAAAACAATCTCAGGTGATAAAATAACGATGGATTGTAGACGATTTATTTATAAAGGTCATAATTTACTTTTAAAATGATATAATCCTGATCAAACACAACATGGCTACTCTGAAAAAAGGAACAGTTGGAATCTACTAATTCTACCAACGAGACACTTTTCTTTTGTTCGCATAGCATTTTGACGTCTGGAAATCGACGATTTTCCTGAAAACGTTTTCAGCAGCGGTCTAGTTGTTAAAGACTTCTTAGTAGTAGTAGCTTTCGAGATTCCTGCGAAAAAATGGTAATCGGTTAGCCAGAGATCCGATGTGAAATGATTCGTATGTGAGGGTTACGTAAATCTATTAGTCGAGAATCTACAGCGTTACAGGTACCAGATTTTGTCGAGGATTTTTGTACAAAATATTTGACTGTTTCTGGTTGCCCTTTTTAAAATGTGTGGCAAATTTGATCTAATTGTCCAAAGCCATATAACATGGATCTAAAAAGCGACAATGTTGCTAATTTCAAAACAATTTCCACGTAAATTAGTTCTTTTATTAAGGCTAGCAAACGGATAAAAAGAATCGCGAAGAAATACCTTTCTAATATGTATCCACCCTACACACATAAATTAGTTGGGCATTTTAGATTCTTTCGAGTTTTTTCTTCGTTTCATTAAACCACAATATTATTTGACATCGGTCTCATCCTATGCACACTTTGGTTTTTTTATGTTTTTTTTTTCATCGATATTTCCGTATTCTTGCCAAGTACGATAGATTGTTGTGGTTTTTGTTATTATTTGAAAAATAAAGGACAATCAATCAGTGCTGATCAGTCTCGCGCTATGCATTCGACTTCATCAAGCATTGTAGAGATTAATAAATGCATATATTTGCCAATAAAATGACTTTCGGTGGCCTACCGATCTATCACGTCAGTGTGCTTATCCTCTCAACCAAGTCTGGTACCAATATACCGATTCCAGCGGAATGGAAGGTTTAGTGTGCCTGGGTACGGGATCGAACCAAGGATTGTTGGAAAGCGTATTGCAGGCCACCTCTAACTACTACGCTACACGCGCACCATTAGTATTTAATTCAGGTGTATTGCAAATGCCATTTGAACTCTTTCAACTATAGCAACACTCCACGAAAGTAGTGTATTGTAACCATTCAGGATTCTTTTTAAGATCAATTGAGAATTGTAGAACTATTTTATAATTTTCTGCGTTATTCGTTTCCATCTACACATGAGACTCAACCTATCTTTATTCATTTATTCACAGATAGGTCAGTGACTCCGTCATTGATTGCCAAATAAAATCATTACAAAATTCTTTCTGTTGAAAGCCACAAGCCATATGACGTCTTACTTTCAAAGGAAAGGATCCTAGATAGTCGATCTCGCGCACGCTCCTCCTCCTTAGGTTACAAAAGAATTCTTCATCAGTACTGTCCGATACGCTTGTTGAGTGTTCTCTACAATTTTTACACGAAGATTACCCTCTTCTGCATATCGTGAACTTTGAGTCACAACAACAGCAATCAGGATTCCGTCATGAAACCTGTTGTATGGACCACATCCAGGCCGTATTCAGGACCATAAGAGTATGTCGCCAGCATCATTTGCCTCTTGAATTCACTTTTTTCAAATATGACATTACATTAAACGCATTTCCAGCGTTGGAACGAAATGTATCACAAAAACACAGCTTTTATATCACCCTCTAACCATACATCGTGAAAGAGATCCAGAGATCGAAATAAGAAATTAGAAAATCTCTAGTTAAATATAAGATTTGATCCCATCTATTGCAGCGTTTGGTCAGGAACAGCTACTTTGTAAGTAGATTCCTCGCGAAAAGTGTCTTCTGGTTGAAGGCTCCTCTCAAACGATGTTGAATAGCTCGAGGCCAATGATTGCCTTAGGCGAACTAGCTGGGAGCAAACCTACAAATAATACAGCTATGAAAACCAGACATTGCGAAAAATTACCGACTCACATATATAGTAGACATCCTCAGCTTCTGATCGAAAAGTCGCACGTCCTCTTTGGTAATGGGATGGTCTTCAGGAGGGCAGAATGATAACTCTTCACCAAGAAAAGCATCCGTAAAACGAATCCCTTCACACAGATGTGAAATGTCTTTCAATTTCTCGAAACTAAAACTTCGTGAGCTATAAAAAATACAAGTAAGAAATATGTACAAAACTATTCTGAAATGACAGAGATACCTTTAAGAAAGTAAAAAATAGTGAAACGTAAGGATATGAAAACACCATATTCATGTCTCAAAAAAGAAGAATGAGGAGAAAGTAAATCAACCATCTTAGTCGTTGACGAGTGCGTTCTTCTCCCCAATATACCATCACTTGAAGCTCACTAGCTGTTCGCTGTTGCTACAACAAAACTACTTTAAATGGATCTAATAAGTTTCGAAACCAAAAGGGAGTACAGAAATACAGGTATGCAAAAAAGCTTACTGCTGTTGACGCAGTAGAGACAATTGAGTTCATTGAAGATATGGGAGAATGGAGACGTATGGAAACCAGCTTAAAAAGGCTAAAATAACTGTAGGCGATATTAAGCGCGTCAAAATTTTTTGAAAAGTTAGATGAGCGTTACGATAAATTTTTCTTCAGGATAAAATCATAATTATAAGTTTTAAGTGAATTTTGTTTACGACCACATATCTAAATGTGTTACTACAGAGGACATTTAAATGAAAATAAAAACAAGACGTAAGCAAAATAAATAACAGTGAATATCCTTTCCTTAGAGTCACCACGATCTATCACAATTCCAGGAGCTGGACGAATATCAGCAGGAATGTGTTCCAGAGCGCCAGATTCTGTAGTGCATAAAACGACTACACGGGAAAACGCTCGTCTAAAAGTTCAAGTTTTATAATGAATCATATAAGATATAATCACATACAATGCTCTTCCAATAGCTTCTGAATCAACAACGGTTGTTAGTAACAAACCGGTTTCCTGAGTTTGTCAACGAAAATGAGAAAGTTGATTCATGACAAGACTGTAAGATATAAGTTCCATTTCGTAAAATACGTAGGTCATCTCTGGCCTTCACTCTAACAACTGCAGCTCCACCCAGTCCTCGAACCGGCATCTTAAAAGAAATAATACTTTATGTAGAAGTGTATTAAAAAAGTAGAAAGAAAAATTAAGAGTTTATTTCAGCTGAAAGTAACCATAAAAATGAAATTAACACCATTGAAGTTACACAACAAAGATTTAAGAAAAGAAAAGAAACAATGAAACATTATCTATAAATAAAAGCTTATAAGAAAAAAAAGAATACCCTATAGTTCACTTGAGGTCCATCTCCTCCCTCCACCGCAATCAGAAGATTTGTATAGAATCGAGCAATCTGAGACGGGGAAAATTCAATTCGAAGCGGAACAGTACGACGTGCATCCAGAAGTAAGATTTGGCTGTCCAAGAGCTGCAACCAATATAGTCATTCTTCATTAGAGCATTGAATAGTGATAGGAAAGATTTTAGAAAATAACTAGTGTACAGTAAAAGGTGGTCCAGAATGACTGAGCTTCGCCCTTATTCGAAGAGAGGTATCTGTACGATTGGTAACATCAACGTTCGAAACAGCTGTATCTCCAATAGCTACGAAACCGAACGCTACTTCGAGTTGAGGGATATAAAGCACAGACCTAAATCTCAATTTTCAGAAAATAAAGCTGTCATAAAATTCTTATTGGTAAGTGAAAAAAAAACCTCCGCGTCGGATTAGAAGTCAGTTGTGAAAAGCATGGAACCATAGCGTTTGTAGATAAAGAGCTAGATGATCTTGCAGAGGAATGCGGTCGAGAGCTCAACTAAAGATATATTCGTCAACTTCATTCACTCGCACGTCATTAGGTTGTATGGGGCATACGAAAGAAGTGAATAACGACCAAAAACAGCTACGAGCCGCTCTCTGGGGAACTTAGCAAACCTATTAGTTGCCTTAACGACCTTTGAAGAGTATACGTGGACTTACTTCTTCAAGCTCTGAAGTGTCTCACCACTTCTTCCCAATCATAGAATCAACCAGTATACACAGAATCAAGAATGATTATGACTAATGTATGTTGTGTGCAAACCATCCCAGCACAACAGATATAGGAATTATATCTTTGATCATAAAAAATACATAGTTGGTTTTGGCTTACATTTACTCACAAACAGCAATAGGACGCAACATATAGTACTATGCAGCTAACGGAGTGAAGTGTCATCATAGAGATATGCGTACAATTACCAAAATATGTATGAAAAACAGCTTGAATAGCTAATAAACAAGCAAACAACAGCACGGAAGTTGATGAGAGCGAACACAAAAATTTATACACAAATACTAATTGTTTACTTATTATACATAGAGTGCTTGCTAATTAGATCCTACTTGCCTAGCTTTCCCTTTATTGCTTTCGTTGCCTTATAACCCTAATCCAAGGATGGAAAATGGATTGTATACGGGGCTTGAATGCAACTTTACAATCATTCTTCTATTCATTATAAATGGCCCAGAAAGATATCAGAGAGACAGAATAAGATGCAAGAGAGCTTTAAGGTGAACATTGGGATGGCTGACAATAATGATTGTGGCTTAAGCCACCCAGTTGTAGTTGCAACTTTAAAAGATTTGTACGTTTGTATTTTATAGAATACACACGCAAACGTCGCGATGCTCGAAAAGGATCACCACCAGGAACGAATATTGTAAGAGAAAGAGGAACTATTAAAATCATAAAAGCAAAAAAACCGCCTCACAACGCACCTCTCCCTCGCATGTAACCTTCCCTTGATTACAAGCAGCACCATGATCCATTTTCTAAAATGTATACATTAGGAAATAAAAAAAAAGAAAATCAAAAAGAAACCGAGAAGGAAATAATATTCAAATGAATGTTGGCGGTACCATTCGCTTCGGAGTAGAGTCTTCACCATGTAAAGCATTTTGAGAGGTGAATTTTTAGCCAGATATATTTCCAGTTCGTCTTGATCTAATCTCTTTTTTAACCCACCTAAGACAACGTGTACAACGTCTAAATTTTTGTGTCAAGCCCATGGAACAACGTATAATTTCTCATCTCTCACGCAACGAATAATATGTGACTCATGATTTTCACTGTAGTTTCGCAATAGCCCGCCCCTTATTTGTGTATTCGGCTCTACAATTTGGCTTATCTATTTAGTTTTCCATGTTTCTATTGAAATACGTTGCTGTCGCCTTTGGAGGTCGATTTTGCAACACATGTAGTATATTTCTCCAATTTTATACAACATTTACAACTATCCACTTTAAAGAAAAGTATTTATCGCCTAGGAACCCTATAATAAACGAGGCATGGCTCGATCTCGCGCTCCAAACAAACCGAACTCTCCATCCTTTGAGATCAGGAAAGTGGTTCCAAAAAAAAGCATTACCTGGAAACATCGGTAGGCCACGCAAGATCGTATAGGGCAAATATTTTACCTGTTCGAGGCTCAGCTTAATAGATTGTAAATCCCAAAGTTATTGACCAACGCCAAAAACTCTACCCTCTTATAAATTCAGTACTACAACTATGATTCTTAAAAGAGATTTCAAATGAAAAACAACCAATTGCTGGTAATAACTGGATGTTCCACGGATTTCCACTCACTGAGGTTTTTCCTCACTGATGGATCTCGAGCCGGTTAGTCGTGAGGCTACGTGGCGCGTCCCCAGGTGGCGGATAGGGGGTCAAACGCGAACCAAAAGCGACCTTGTGCTTCCCAGAGCAGCAGGTGGATCAAAGGGATGAACACTCTTTTTCTGCTGCGCATATCTGGCAGTGCAAATTGTATTCTACAAGTCAATT
Organism: Mesoplodon mirus; assembly: GCF_964341445.2. Taxonomy (NCBI): domain Eukaryota; kingdom Metazoa; phylum Chordata; class Mammalia; order Artiodactyla; family Ziphiidae; genus Mesoplodon; species Mesoplodon mirus. The sequence continues at coordinate 46,574 of NW_028295324.1, forward strand.
CGGCCAAAAGCCTGCAAGCAAGTGACTAGGAAGTACATGGGAGGCGGTTAGGAGTCCTGTCCACTCAACTGCAATGAACTCTGGGAAAGACTGGCAAGCTACTTATTAGTATATTCAGCCCCCATGGTTAGAGCCCGGCAAGCTACCCCATGGGTACAAAAGATGCCAAACAGAGTAAAATAAATGAGAGTCATTCCCCTGACCACGAAAGAGCCCCCGATAAGGCAGCGTTGGGTAGGACGAGTACGGAGAGGCTGCTACAATCTCAGGGCTATCTGGGCTACCTAAATGTGATAGGACTAAGGTGACGATCTGTACCTACAACGCAAGATCGCTTGCATCTGAGTCCGCTGTTGAGGACTTGCTGATGCAGGCCAGAAAGATCAGATACGACGACATCGGACTGGCTGAGACGAGGAGACATCATTCCTTTAACGCCGTTTATGATTCTGGAAAAGAACTCTTCCTTGGAACATGCGACAATAGAGGAGTTGGAGGCGTTGGTGTCCTCGTCAACACGAGTTTGGCCATGAACATCGAATCGTTTAAACAACTAACAACCCGAATCGGACGGTTAAGGTTGAAGAGATGTGGGCCTATGCCGGCTCTAATTATCTACGTCGTCTACGCAGCTACCTCAAGCTACGACGAAGATGAGGTCGAAGCGTTTTATATGGACTTGGAGAAGTTCTACAGAGAAGATCATACCTCCTTCAAAGTCATAATTGGCGACTTCAACGCTAAGATTGGACCGAACAGGGAGAGAGGCTATCCGAGTTTATCATGACGACCAAGACAATCCATGGTAACTCAGAGTTCCAAAAGCCCCTCTCTCAACGCTGGACGTGGGAATCCCCCAATGGAGAGTACCATAGTGAAATAGACCACATCATAGTAAACCGAAGATTTTGCATAACCGATTTGGGTGTGCAAATGCACTGGCTCGTCTCTTCACAGGCTACCTGTTAGAATGCAAGGTTCCAAACAATGGAAGACCAGCAAAACCGTGTTGTTGTACAAAAAGGGAGACCTCCACGACATTGGCAACTATCGCCCAATCTGCCTGCTGTCCGTCGTAAATAAACTCTTTACTAGAGTCATTCTCAACAGGATGGACAGAACATTGGACGAGGTACAGCCATGCGAGGAAGCAGGGTTCCGAAAAGGATTCAGTACGATAGACCACATACACACAATAACGAGGCTCATCGAACTATCACGAGAGTATAAAAGACCGCTCTGTCTCACTTTCATCGACTTGAGGAAAGCCTTTGACTCCGTTGAGACAGAAGCGGTTATAGAAGCTCTGGGAAACCAGGGCGTCGCTACCCAAACACCACTCCTTCGTGAGCTATAGAAGAATTTCACGAATAGAATACCGTATCGCCATTTTACAACGCAATTAAAATGAACGTAAAGAGGGGTGTTCGACAAGGCGACACAATGTCGCCAAAACTTTTCACATCGAGCCTCGAAGACGTTATGCGAAAATTGGAATGGGACAATGAAAGAGTGAAAAATGATGGTCGGCAACTACACCATCTTCGCTTTGCTGATGATATCGTCCTTATAACATCAAACATCAGTCAGGCGGAACGAATGCTTGCGACATTGACCGAGTATGTGGAAGTATTGGTCTTCGACTATACATGACGAAAACGGTATTCATGAAAACGGATCGGTCTCAAAGGCCCCATTTAAGCTCAACGGAACAAATATCTCCGAATGCAACAGTTATGTGTACCTAGAAGAACTCGAGAACTCAAATGATGAATGACGTAGCTCCATAGCTGAGCAGGAGGAAGAGAGCAGCTTAGGGAGCTTTTAAGAGCATCGAGGATGTAGTGAAGAGGATGAAGAACACTCGACTCCGTGCCCACATTTTTGAATCAACGATGCTTCCTGCATTAACATACGCATCAGAGACCTGATCGCTACGTAGGCAGGATGAAAGAACACTCAGCGAAAGGGCGATGCTAGGAGTGTCGCGTGTCACGCAAGTGAGAGAGGGAATACGAAGCTCGGACCTACGTCAACGATCGAAAATTAGAGACGCCGTCCTTTACGCCAAAATGTCAAAAATAAGGTGGGCCGGGCACGTGATGCGACGAAATGGCAACCGATGGACAAGAGCCGCCACGGATTGGATTCCTCGGGATGTCAAGCGCACAACAGGAAGACCACCGACCCGATTCTTCAGAGTTCTTTACAAACACGCTGAAAGAATGGTATGATGCTCAACGTGTCCCTAGAGCGAGCAGAACCCTTTGGACCACTCTTGCACGCGACAGGGACAGATGGAGGAATTACTGGCGCCCGCTTGATTCAATGGAAGATCAAAGGGAATACAGGTGATACAGTTGAACTGGATGTTAAATTGTATGTTCAAATAAACGCTTGTGTTATGTCGGCCGAAGAGAACTGAACTTTTTCGAATTGTTCAACGAGTGTAAAAAATACAATTCATAAGCCACAGAAACATCCAGTGTTTCTCATATGCGAAGAAAGTAAAGAGAGGTACATAGAAGGACAAAGATGACTTCAGTGGTGGAGCAATATGATGCATCACGACACTTGGATTATCGAGAACAGATTTTGCAATGGACTGCAGCTTCTGGGAGAATGAACAGAACTTTAAGAATTTTTGAAGTACTTCTAATATCTCGTTGTGAAAGTAAAGTGGCTTGGGCAGGCGACGAATCAGAATCGAGGGTACCAACATCTTTTGAAGAGATGAACATATTTATTAGACTGTGCCTTCACATAACAACTGTTAACACTATTAAGAGGAATTCCAAACTTCGCTTATGTATTCCATCCTCTTGAATCCCAAATCCCATCAAGAGATAAATTTGAAAATCTGTCTTACTTAGCTTACAATGAAAGTAGAACTGGAGACTTTTAAAATGTCTTCTAAACAATATGCGAATTGCTAACTTTGCTTCAGTAGAGAAAATTTCCTGTTTGAAAACCTCTCTAGGACGCTGGAAAGATTGCACAAGCTCAAAGAGTTTTCAAATTGGTGAGTAGAAGCTCCTTAGGTAAAGGATTAACTATTCGGCTTTGATTAGACCATGAAGGAAGTGGCATGTGGTCGATTCCATCAACCATCATAGGAATGATTGAATGCGTATTTGGCCTATACACTAGCCAAAGGTGGCCCAATGATGTTTCAAGTTAGTGCTTTTATCCTTCCAAACAAGTTTTAACCAACTCGTCATCCACGGAGAGATGAAGGCATGGTGACCTTAGATGAAGGGATCGAACCTTTGTTCGATACAGTGCATATTGCAAATTCACCTCTAATCACTGCTCTACACCAGCCCCTCCTGAGGTTATATATATGTATATATATTATAAATATATAAATGTTATATGTATATATGTTTGTATATATGTTTGTTTGTATATATATACATATATACAAACTCCACAAGTATATATATAAATGGTATACCAAAAGGTTCAAAAGTTGATGGCAAAACGTTTAGGTTGTACGAGTTATTACGATAGAGTCGAGTATCTCTAATGTCTTCAATGATAAAACATATGGAATCATAATAATAAGCTGGTACTCTTAGTTTCCTTCTTCTTAGAACAGTTCCGTCGCGAAAAGAACTAACCCGTTTGCAAAAAAATTTTGCAAACTTTAATTTGTACAAAATAAGCTTCTCAGGCGACGCGTGATATAACGTCTGCATCGGGAAGCTGTATAGATTAAATATATGGAGAAGAGCAATAAAAAAGTAGTGGGTGGGCGAGCAAAATAAAGAGCTGAAAGGAAAATGAATCATGCTAAATAGAACGATAGCAAAATAAAGTCAAAGAACAACCGTCAATGTGGCAGAAACCTCTGAAACCATTTCATTGTCAGGAACAATTGTCTTATTCATATCTGTAGTTTTATCCTGAACAGAATATGTTAGCCTTGAAAATAAATCAGGAAGACAGCCTTTACAGAAACACTTGAAACTTAACCTACCAAAGCATTTTCTGCCACAGCGAATCCAGCCTAAACTACAAATATATTGCGCAATGTTATTGCGGCAACTATAAAAGACAGCTCCTACCATGATTCCACCACTGCTACATGATTTAGTGGAAGAGAGATTACGCGAGGTACACGGCAATGATGGTTTACTTAAATAGAGCAGTGTGAATGCACCTTTTTTTACTAATTAAGATATATGCACTGACATATATGAAACCGGAGGCGCAAAAAGGTGATTATGAGCTTTTCGTGCCTTCACTCGACTTTTTCTATGCTCTTCCAACACCTTCATTAACGATTCTGTGGAAGCACCAGAGGGTTGTTTCTGAAAAATTTTTCGTTTTAATTCTGGAAAGGTGTCCGACTAATAAGAAACATTTTCATAAACGGGTTAAAAGATTCGACATTAGAGATAATTCCACCGTTCTTACAAGAACTCAAACACCGCGATCTCTTTTTTAACGAATAAATAACTGAGAAAAACTATGCTGTTTTTCATGCCAGGGTTATCTGTGTTTCGCAAGAATTTACTAACCTAACTTATGTGTAATAGTCACTTTTAAATATACTTCTTGCTTAAGTTAAGACAATAAATACTCGTTTCAGAATTTTTGATTATCGAAGATACACTCTTCGTTAGGATCAAAGGTATTCCTTTAAAACCTCTTGAATTGTCCTTATACTTAAATGAAGCGATCCCGTGGTTTCCGCAACAGAGTGCTCATCAAGTGTAGATGAAGCTAAAAAGAAAAAACAACTCTATACACATAAAAGGAACCCGAACTAAAGCCAATTTTTCCATGTAAATTACCTTCAGGCAGGATCAGAGATATACCATGGAATTCTTTAGCAAGATCATGATGTCGAGATGTAGCTTTGGCTATTAAGGCTAAAAAACATATATGTATATATACACATATATGTATATATATGCATATATATATGTATATACACATGTATGTACGTGTGCATACGTATATATATATATATATGTAAAAGAGTGAATATGCAGTGGATGGCTATAGAATTAATATGAAAATGCAGTAACACACAAATAGGAGTGCTCGTTTGTACGACTCCTGAAGATGAAACAGAAGGGTTTGTCGGTTCGTTGGTAACATACGATGAATCCAGAATCCGCTTGGGAGTACTCCAACTATGACTCAAATTAAGCTGAAATTTGAACGCCTCAGGAAGCTTAAAACATACAGTAACAGTTCCAAGAAAGTTCTTAATCACTTTTTGCATGTCTAATAGCATGTGATCGTAGTCTTTATTGGTAACATCACTCGTTATGTTTTCCTTGTTTACGATGTTCTGACAAAACATTTTAGTACTAACGGAAACCTGGAACAAGATATTCAATCGTTTAATAATGATAGAACGAAATACTTGTGATTATACCAACCGCGCCGTTGTTGCTTTCTGAAGGTGCTTCATTAGCAGCATTCAAGCATGTTCCGTCAGATTTCAGGCAACAATCACCATTATCCTGCAGTAATATAGTTGATGAAACGAATAACTGAGAAAGTTTTAAAAGACATACCGGCACTGGAAGGCCTTGGGAAAATCTAGCCTTATTTGTTTTTTCGCACGAAGAATGATTAATAATGGACTGGTGACTGCCTATGTTTAAGACATGAGAACGCTCCTCAGAGCTGTCCCAGGATAACGAAGAGATATTTGATCCGTATTTTACCACTTTCATAAAGAATACTAAAACCCTCAAGGATCAGCTGAATCTACCCCCAAATTCAAAGACTAGTGGTTGGAGGCGATTCCGATGGAGCAAGTATTGGTATTAGCAAATATGAGATATCGGGTGATGTAACATGTATAATAAAAAGTATAGTTCGATTAACATGTCTAAGCCTAAGAAAGAGTCGCTATAGTTACTAGTCTTTAGCAAATTTTATTTATCGAAAGCACAAATTTAAGTACTAATAATAAAACCACTACTTTATTCTTCTATTATAAATACACCTGTTCTTCGTCATATTTCACTTGCAGTGTTCAAATGTGTAGTTCGTTTGCGAATTTCTCTTATTTTGAATGAATTCTTTTCTCAACGATGTTATATTCTAAAATTTTACATTGTTCTTAAACGTGTTCCTTTCTTTTTGTTATGTAGATTTTTACAGGCTGTCTTCCATGGCGGTTCATAGTAGAATAATAATATAAAAAAGACAAACCACGTGCATCAAGAGGTTTTGAGCCCAAATAGAGCGATTATCTGTTGATAGCGAAATTGAGAGCCTCTCTGTCGATCGTTTCAATGATTTTGCTTGCGGCTCATCATCGACATTCTGCATTCTGCATAGACTTTTCGCTTTCGGTACATCGTAGAAGGACTTATCGTTCCGTGTTTTTAACATCGATGCATTCTCGTTGTTGCTAACTTCACTACGCCTTTGTGCTCTATCGGCACTGCGAGACTTTCGTTCTTGTTTCAGTTTTTTTCTTCTCTCTTTTTCAACCACGATTCCTCTACGTTCCTGAGATTTGTCAATGTCAACTGCTACTTCACCACATTCCTTTCTGTTTTCGCCCTAAAAATTGCTTCCATCATTATTCACACATGTGAGCAGCAATAAGCCTACAATTTTATTTGGACGGTTCATTTTCGGGCATTGGAAGGGTAGTGGTTGAAGATGTTGTAAAACACATGCATAATAAGTGTAGTTTTCCACGCCTAGGGCCAGCCAACCCTCACAACCATCCGAAATCGGCAGATTGGTGCCAGATTTATTGGGACAAGCCTCCTTCGATCTACAAAGAATAGCGACTCCATTTGAATGAATATGTGAGAGAACTCTAGCACAGCTATCAAAATTTTCCAGCAATATGTGTAGATCTGTAAATGGATACAAGGTAAAAGCAGTGCACATGGCCAATTCAATTACCCATTTCTATTCCAGAAGAAAACAAACGCACACGTTCCATAAGCTTGAAACGTTTGTCGTTGAACAATCCTTAGAGATACGCCACGCATTCGAAATTCATTAATTTTTTACTTTTTTTTTCATTTACTAAAATTGACCCAATACATATTTGGTCCAGAAAATAATTCGTTATGACCTTTTAATATACGAGGTATAGTATTGATTGCCTAACAAATAAATCTTGTACGAATTCGCCTCCACTGAATGAATGGCGGCTTGGTCACGTCGAATTGCTGGGTCGACTCGTGACCACATGTATTGCATGGCACTTTTATCCACTGCGCTTTTCCGCGCACTCTAACTTACCTCAACTTTCCTTCCCACCGTTTCTCCACACGATTTGGTAAGTTTTTCCACTTTGTACGGTTTGTTATCTGAATTTTTGGCGTTGATATGCACACATCGCTGCTCAAGAAAACGAAAAATCTCACACTCTGCTAACCTTCATATTACGACGATCTGTTATTCCAACGTATTTAGTATATTTTAAGCTTTGTTAAAATTAAAAAAGAGCTAATGAAGAAGTTTGCGATTATTCGGCACACATAGAAGAAAAAACATAACTAGCCTCGAAGAACAATTCTACTACCCTCTCTTGAACTTTTTTTCGCTTTTTCTTTTTCGTAGTCTTCCTTAAAATATCATCGTTATTTGATTTATTTTTTCTAGTTATTCGTCGTAAAGTCGAAAAGAAAAGATGTGATTTACAAATATGATGAGATAAACTCCATAATCGTTGTTTTGTCTCCGACACGAAGAATTAATGTGTGACAAAGCAGAGAAGCTGTTATACCACTAAGGTTAAGTATTGTTAACCATTTATTTTTTGCATAGGTAGGTTATATGTTATTGCCTTCGCATTCGTATTCTCGTCCGATCGATACCTATCGTTTGTGCGCGCATCCGCAATGCTGTTACGGCTCGCTCAACCTATCACAGGTGTATTTTTGCTCTGCCTACTTTCAGTCTATGTTAATTTTGTAGCCTTTTTTCTAACTCACAAAACTTTATGCACTTTTTGGCATAGCAAAATGTTTGAAATACAGACTTGGTAAGTTAGAGAATAGTTCTACGTAGTGGTTTTCTATTGTGGTTGTTAAAAATTGTAATTATGCATCAGAAAGAGAGACTTGTAAATTATGTAGTTAGGTACATAGAAAAGTACACATGCGATGTACACATGCGCACACACATTACATTTATGCACAATTGAAAAAAGCTTCAAAAATTTTTACTCACTCACCGACATCATATGATTCTACCTTCTACACCGCAACACCGCAAATAAACTAAACCTCACTCAGTGCTGTTGTATTATCATCGTCGTACTGAACAAACACCAACCAATTCATTCAAAAGTATGACATTATCAGGGCATTATCAAAGAATGTTTTGTAACAATTTTTTCCTCATTGGTATTACCAGCCCTTAATCAAAAGTATTTCCTAAGCAGAAGTGCTCGCATCTTACCTCTGGTGGTACGTTCTTCAACGAAAATGCGAATGCTGACAGAACCTAAATCTTTAAACTGTGGTCCGATATATATACATATAAACGTTTGTTCATGTGTACGTATTAAGGTATACCTACGTATTTTCATGTGAATATTTGGGCGTGTATATTTGCTTGTGTGTGTTTGTATTCTTCGTTCGTGTAAAGATACTCTAAAAATTTGAATTCATTTTTTAAATTAGCGACTCTTCAAAACATTCTCATCGAGAATGGCGTGTCATTGGTTTACTTGATATGATTTCAGTATATCGTTAATAGCGAATTAAATAAAGATTCAACACCAGCTGTTGAGGAGACTGGTCCGGCAGCATCGGATGAGCCAAGTGGATCAATCACCGAGGTTCGTTCATATTTTAATCGTATGGTTTCGTAATGCTAGCGGAATAGCTGTGTAATATAAAATGATTCTATATACTGTACATCTAACTAGGTAAGCATTTACAAGTATTATACTGTATACATGTGTACCACTGCTGCTAGTATAAGTCGCAGCTCGTTATTTCCGTGCGTCGAACACAGAATTCAGATTGCGTCTACTTCGAACGTCGACAATAAAGAAAATAAGACAAAAGAGTCGGATGATAAAAGGAGCGAAGCTGTCGAAGATGCTGACGGTGAAATTAATTCACAATCAAAATCCTAATATTTCATATGCTCTTATTTAGAGACTATTAGCAAGCTCCAATCACTCCAGGTTAATATTGATCACATCACGCATCATTTGTTCTGGTTTTACTCTTGTCTTCAGTACTTTGATGACAATTTTAATCTGTCGTTTTGTCTTGTCGAAGATCTTATTCTTGTCTAAGTTGGATTCTGTAGTCCGTGAATGCACTGGAAATGTTGAAGTAGGTACTTTTTCTGACACTACCAATTCAGGGCGACAGATTGCTGATGGTGAAGTGAGAATCATCTTAGAAGAAATCATTGAAGCTACGACTATAAATACTGTATTTTCTAAGCTCTGAAGCTCAACATTTGCAATAATATCTTGTTTAATTGTTTGTTAAAAAAAAAGAATAAATCATTGAGAAGACTTGTACGAATGAAATTGTAATGTAGTTGAACACTCGGCTTCGTCAAAACGATTGTCTGAAAAAATGCTAGGTGTTCACATAACTTGCACCCTTTAAACGATTTTTCTTCACAAAATATTCAATAAAATGTTTCTCTAAAATGTGACGTTTACATTTTACATCATTTAAACATGATTGAAATCCGTATCGTTTACAATATACACTATATATATATATATATATATACATATTACAATTATTGCAGTGTACAACCTCTACATTGACTACATCTAGTATTGACCTGTTTGGTACACATTAAAGTAGATTTTTTCGAACCTGTTATAACAGGCAACACAGCGTCTCTGTCATTCCGTTGTCTCGAAATTCTATCAGCCTTTTCAAGTACATGGCTAAGTGATAGCGTTAGGACACTAATAATTTCATAAATATTCAAGTACACTCGTATCTTGTGATGTCTGAGAAGTCCCTGGTAAATTCTGTTGGGAAGTTCGAAATGTAATCTAATCCTATGAAACCTGTCTTCCATATCGTTGAATGAATTATAGGAAACATGGAGGTGAGCCATAACCTTGAACGTTTATTTGTTAACAAAACTTGACAGCAAACGACGATGGATTGTTTAGACCTGATGATAATTCTAGTCTATAGTAAGCACATAATGAGTTATGATGGTATATCCAAAACTCCCAATAATTTTCCGACAACTAAAGTACTTGAGCACCGCGAAGAGCTTGGAGACTTAAGAAAGTGACTTAGCTTTGTCGCTTTGAGGTTATAGAACAAGATTCTTCTCGAATACTACTTTTGGTGTACATTTGCTTCAAAATCCACATTCAAGGAATATGCAAAGAATGCCCAAATTCCTAAATTTTTTGACATCATAAAGTATACGAATATATACATATATATTAGAAAAGAATGCCTTTTTTGAAGAAAACAGTGGAATTCTACGATTTTTACTTTGGTCATTAAATTTCAGAAAATATGCAAATGCAGTGTATGGCAATGCTGTGTTAGGACTTTTATAAATTCCAATTTTATGACATGTTATGCAGACAGAAATCATTGGAATTAAATCCATCAATTAAGTGTGTTTGTTCTTAATTCAATGTTATCCTCAGTGTTTATGATATTAATGCCTCAGGGATGCGCTATGCATTCGAGCTAATACATATTAGAGATGATTGAATGAGTATGACATTTAAACAATGACTTTCGTTGGGCAACTCACCTATCAAGTCAATGTTTTTATCCTCCCAAACATATCCACTACCAATTTTTGGAATCCGGAATGATGGAGGCCTCGGTTGCCGAGAACACGAGATCGAGCCAAAGGCAACGTGGCCAAGCACTGAAATGCACCCCTTTGGTAAAATTGCGAGGTCAAAATTTTTGCGTATTATTGAGTACCATTATTTAGCTCTATTCTTTTATTATACAATTAGAAAGTTTGTTTCTCCGCAATTAAAGTACAACTAGACGTCGTAATGATCTTATCGACATACGGGATGAGAATAACAGTGCTTGCAAACAGTTATGTCGATTGCCTAATTGTCATTTTACTTTCCACCGCTTTTAATTTTCATTTTCAATGTTATTGTGGTTGTTAATAGCAAATAAACGAGTTGATTGACATTAATACCGAATTTCATTATGGTTCCGCCGCTTATTCTCCTCTTTTCTGAGGAATTGCTGTAGCTGCTTCGTATTATCATTCATACAATTTCGAGCGAATGGAAAACCCTACATTTTCTGTCAACAATATTTTATATGGATATCAACAGGTAAATTTGAAAATTCACATGTATTTTGTAAGGATATTTGCGTTCTAACAGTAACACTTTAAGATGAATGATAAAAAAAACCGGTGTGCTCGAAATGACGAAGCTGAATTCGTGGACCAAAATTGCCAAGAAAAGAAAGTTAGAACTTCATTCACGAAAAATCAGGTTTATTATTTATTCACATAATTAGTTAGTAATGTATTAGGTTGTTCGGAGAATAATGTTGCTTTCGTAATGTCATTTTTCTTCTACAAAAGGATAGAGGATAAAGTGGTTGGCGTTGATCAATCCCTAATAGATGCACCATGCATTCGACTTCATCGGACATCGTAGAAGTGATTGAATGATGTCTGGCCTATACTATAACTTGGAGGTGCTGCGCGATGTGTCTACTCAGTGTTTTTTATATCCTCCCATACAATTCTGGTACCAGTTTGTTGAACCGGATGGATGGAAGGTTTGGTGAGCCCAGGGCGTGGGGATCGAATGAAGTGTGTATTGAAGGACACCTCTAACCACTGCTCTACACGTGCCCCTATCTTATCTCTCTCTATATCTTTTTCTTGTATATGTTTTAATTAATTTCATAATTAATTAATGCTGCCAATTATGTTTTTGACATATCTAAAACGTTAGAATTTCAGGTGTCAAAAGAAAAATTTCGACAAGTCTATTTCTACGATTTCAGACTGGGACATAGAGTAGCACAATTAACGCATGGGGTCAAGGAGCTGTTAACAAACGCACAGTGCAACGTTGGTTTCAAACTTTCACCGTGGAGAATCCCACTTCGAAGATGAGGAAGGGCACGTTAGACTGATAAACGTAACGATAATAACGGACACGTGTAGCGCAGTGGTTAGAGGCGCCCTGCAATGCAAAATGCATTCGATACCGCGCGGCGGGCTCACCAAGATTACTATCTCTTCGGAGTCGGTAAATTGGTACCAGAATTGTATGGGAGGATAAAAATACTGCCTTGACACATCGGCTGGCCCCCGCAAGGCATTGTATAGGCCACATATGCATTCAATCACCTCTATGATGTCTAATGAAGTCGAATGCATGGCGCATCCCAAGGATTGATCAACGTCAACCACTTCATCCTTTATCCTTTAACATTAATAACAGTATTATGCTTCTTGCTAAGCACATTTCTACCATATATCGTTCGATACTGTGGAGGGGAATTTGCTTTTTTTTTCTTTTTATAGGATTCAGAATAATTAAATTTATTCAAAAGTAGATTGTTGATTGTTTGTTATGGTTTTGGTAAATTCATTTGTTGATGACTGTTTGTATGTGTGGGCGAAAACCATTAGTGACAAGGAAAACACAAGCTGTTTGAATTGCAATAAATTGTTGTTGGCGCTCGTGTACAAGAAACACGTGACGACTTCTAAACGGGTGTATTCTTTTAGCATTTATCTGCGGCATTCTTAAGTGATTTTCCCTCTTTATTGTGATTATTTTCGAAAGCTTTCCTTCTTTTTTGTTCTAGCAACATGTTGAAAAAGGTTATATTTGCGCGTTTTAACAATGTTAATTAACAATCTTCTTAGCCTCATCCTTGTTACGGTATTTTTGAGTGCCTCCCATTCCAATGTTGTTGTCCATGGCAGACAAGAAGTTGTATCATGTTAACCAATTCTCTGTTAGTCAGTCGTCCAAACTTCAACTGATTCAGTTTCATTTCTATTTTGACGTTTTAAATCATCTAACATTTTCTTTTCTATTGAATCTGCTGTGTGTTAGTTACGCACTTAGATATCTAAGTATACCGTCCTCCCTTATTCCTAGATCTGCTGAACACATGGCTTTAGAAACTGCTTTATTCTACCTTTATTAATACCGTTTGTCGTGTATCAAAGTATGCAACCTTACGTCTAGCGTTTCCGCTTCACTTATGCTGTATAAAAGTCCGAAGAGCTATGCTCGTAGAAATATCAATTTCCTTGGCGGAGTCTTGCAAACGATCCAATGGTAGCTGTCGCCAAAAATAGCGAAAATAAATTGTCTTATTTTCATCACCTCAAAAGAACTTATAATAAGGCAACTTTGGGTGGGATGAGCCAAACAAGGTCACTAAATCTCAGCATCATTCTAGCCATCTAGGGTCTGGTGATAGTATAAAGGCGTATTGTACATACGTCGCTACAACGCATACACACTTGCGTCTGAATCTTTGACTAACGATGTGATATTAGCTAAGAAGGTTAAGAACGGTATCACTAGATAGGCCGAGATTGGAATACCTCAGTGATTTATGATGCCGAAGAAAAAAGGTTTCTCGAAACCTCAAGCAGTTGAAGAGACTCTTTAAATCAACGTCTCCATGTCAGTGCTAATAAAGCCGATAATTTAAAAGCACAAGTCCGTCGGCAGAAGCACTCCGGTAGATACCCAAACGCGGAGATGCGCGAGCAACATGCCGATCTTGCAAAGTTCTTCAGAGAAGGGATAAAAGGAAGGACGAGAGAAGAGCATCATTACTGCGTTAAGATGCAAAAGTCAGAGAAACATAACGAAATCCCGCCCAGTTATAACCGATGGAAATTGCGCTTAAGAAATTTACATATAAACATAGAACGTTAGTATAAATTGTCTTTTCAAGTCTGTCATATTCGGAACTCTTCAGCTCTGATTATCGAAATCTTATCCGCAGCTATCGAACAGCCGTGACTTTGAGCATGTATGTGTTTGGACAGCATAGTATTTAAGCAGTTCAGCTTGCTATTTAGCAGTTCTCTTCCTTGATGGGAAGATAGATGTGAATATAGCCCGTTCCTTAGATTTATTACGTTCCGAATTCTTATAATTTTGTCGGCGAGTGTAGCGCAGCGATTAGATGTGTCCTGAAATTCACACTGGATCGATCGATGGTTCGATTCAGCGCATCGTGCTCACCAATCCTTCCGTACCTCCGAGATCGGAAAATTGATAATGAGAGGGTAAAGGCATCGACTTGATACATAGGAAGACACCGCAGATCAGTGTATGGAGCAAATATGCATTCAATTACCTCTACGATGCTTGATGAAGTCGATTGTATGGCGCATTCTTCAGGGATTGATCGAGGCATACCACTTTATCTTCGCTTTATTAACTTATTATTGCAAGAAATTTTTTTATCAGGAATTATCGCGAGTACTATTGATCAGGAACTGTTCAATAGAAAACAATTCATAGTGGTTTTACATGATTTTGAAATGAATTCATCTGATATTATGATGCTACCGCTTGTAAGTTGCCGTTTAACCCAGCGGCTAGACTGACTTGGTGTGTTACATTATCATAAATCTTCAGCCTCTTATAATTATCGTATTTTTGGCGTCGACATCACTAATAATTCTTCTTACAATTTCCACTAAATTTTGGATTAAAAAGTTTTTGTTAAACCTACCTAGTTAGAAAAATGTAGTGTAAAGTATTTCCTGTTTACAAGCATCACTTTCTTTATCTGGAATGTGCTTCAAGCTTTCCTTTAGTGTGACGAAAGTTCTATTCCTCACTAGCTATGCTTGGAATCGATTTCGTCGATTTTATCCCTCATCTGAATCATCGTGGATAAGATTTGATGATGGAGTTCGTTGATCCGTTTTCATGTGAGGTTATCAATCTCGTTCTATATGGGCGTCAGTTAGACACTCTTCGGCAAAACGACACCGTCCACTCTTTCTGGAGTCTCAGTAAGGGAGCTGCTTGAAAAAGACGTGCGGTTCTTATTTTTAGACGGAATTTCTCATTTCATGAATGGTTACATAATAAACAGACGAATGCACAAAAAACGTACATGGCTAAGTTTCATGATTAGATCTTCTCTGTAAAAATGAGGTAGAAACCACTTTTTATAACTCGGTCACTGAAGCCGTGCCCATGGTTTCTTAGATTGTCTGTATTCAAAATGGTAAACATTCTTGCACTTCTAGGATCTACACTTTATGCCCTTTTTCAAGAATAGGTTCAAGGTAAGTATTTGTGTTCTCTTACCTACAGCAGTTCTTCTGTTATGTTTTCAAAGCCAAAATCAATCTTTTTCTTGACTTGATGAATCTATGGTTTCTGTTCATAATCATTAATATCACTCTGGGGTTTCCACACGACACGCGTTTCATTCAAAAGTTTAATAATTACCACTAATTAACAACACAATAAGAAAATACAACAATGTTTGAAGTGTAGCTTTTAAAACAAGTTTTTGAAATGGAGAACATATATACAATTGAAGTTATATGAGAGCTTGCAAAGTATTTTGAAGAAGGTTCAGGAAGCATTTAGTAAAATGAAAGAACAATATATAGAATTTAATGACTAACTATGGCAAGGCATACTGATTTTCATGCCACTTCAGGTGTTATCTTTTACTACTGCTTGAGAGGACGATTCCTATGGCAAAAAGCTTCTATCATGTGTAAGGAGTACTGGGAATGGGAGCAATGGTTGAAGCATAAAAATCCGACACTACCAAAACGATGGACGTTGTTTAGTGAAAAAGCATTTAAACTTATGAAAAGGTAAGTTTGACTAAAAATGTCGACTTCCGGACTTCTATTTTTCTTTACTTTTTATCCAACTCTTGCGAACGAGTAGCATGAGCTACATAGTAATCGTGAAATATTACTAAGATCTAATTTAAGCGGCTAAAATCTGAGATAGTTGTAATTGCTCGTGCATTTGGTTTCCTGAGGACAAGTTCGGCACTTCCATGCTGCAACACATTCAAGAGTAAGCCTATTGTCTCATATTGCCGTTACACATAAAGAGTATGTTGCTGGTTTAGTGAGATCTCTTTCTTTTCCCGTTATAACATTATTAGGAATTTCTCAAGGTTTACAAGGTTTACAACTTAACGACTATGCTTCACAGGAAAATAGCTATTATTCTCAATAATTTATAACAGCTTGGTTTTTGGATGGAAATCTCAAACTCCTTTTCAATTTGGGCGATCATCTGTCCGAAGAAACTCTGTTGTACATCACAGTTTGACAATCAGGAGCGCTTTCATCCCGGTCGACAAGTAAATCATTGAGGACAAAACAAAAATGTTACATTTCTAGTGCTTAAAACTTGTACAGGAGTCTATTTTTATTATTCAGTTATTGAGCAGAAAAATTACTTGTTTAAATAATTTTCGAAGTCTTAAGATAGTCGTGGAAGAAGAGCATATTTATTTTAGAACGTTGACGGCACGAGGAAAAGACCGTTGGTCGGCTAAAGATATGAGGAAATTCATTTCAAAGGAGAAGCTTTTGAAGCCAGTTAAGGTAGAAGAATCTGCATGAAGACATTATCATTTCAATGGTTTAATTTTCACATTTCATAAACAGTTCTTAAATGCAATTTTTGATCACCCAACATTCATCGTGTTCTTTGTTTACTTCCTTTTTTTTCGTTAAGATTTCTGTAGCATTTCGTGCTATCACTATCACTTTCCTCCAACATTTCTTGTCTTGTGATGCTTATATGTACATAATTTGATTTTTTTTCGTAGACTTCTGAAGTTTTGACGAGCATTTTTTTTAAATCTTCCATCATAGCCTTTTCTATGTGAATAGATGAATTTTATTCAAATAAATATCGTAATTACTCGTGTCAATGGTGGCAAATGATGTAACGACTTTCATACTCAATCACACCATTAATCTCTAACTCAAGACAGCTATGCTTCAGTTTAACATGCAAGTTTTATCAAATCACTCTGCTTTCAAATTATTCTAGTTCATTTTAGAATGAAGCGGACGATGTGTTCGCATATAGACCGAGTGAGATCGTTAAGGTGAGCTCTTAAATGCAGATGGCGACATAATCTTAGAAAGTCAGCAAGCATTACGGTATACTATCGATTTTTTATCTCTACCGTTCTTGACTAAGCAACTACAATCACTTTAGCAAAAAAAATACACCCTTACCTCTTGAGGGGTTAAGGATATAAGTGCGATACATCCATTTTCTAGTTCTTTGATTCAGTTTTACTTCCCTTGTTCAATATTTATCAATTTACAGAATCAAGATCAAAGAAAAGATAATGGGAAAAAGAAGAGAACACTGAACATTGGATCAGCGCCACATTGTCAGCAATAGCGGAAATTAGCGAGCAAGTGGTGTCAGCTGTGACGACTAATTCCGTCATATTGCTTGTATGTTTTTGCATGAAACCAACCAGAAATGTAATTAATAAAGTAATTTGAAACTGTGAGAAGTTATTCACTACAATCTTTGGCTTCATTATACTACAATAATATAAAGTATTGAAAAACAGCATATCGATAGAATGTTCCATCGATATAAAGTCTATTAATATTGAAACAAAACTCCTCAGGCTCTAAGTCTACGTGAATAGAAGCGTCTTCGACGGGGATAAATAGTAAATTATTAGTTTATGTTTGTTTGTCGCTTTTGCGCAGTTGTTTCAATCAAATAAATTGTTCAATTATAGACTAAACAGTAGATGTAAAGCTTGCTTCGTTGGGTATCGTGCTATGATTTCGAACTCGTTTGAGGTAAATTCATGATTTAAAAAGTATTCACTCCAAGTTTTTGGAAGAACGTTTTCTCTTTCAAATTTTAGCATTATTATACATCATTATCTATATGATTAAATTTTTAAAAATATTTTTGTTACATTTCTCCTCGTTATTTCACAGATGAGATTCCACAAAACTGCAAGCCAGAGCTGAGTTATAAGAGGCGATACTGATCTCTTGGTGCCTGTAAAAATCAGATTTCACCCATTCTGTAAAAAAGGTGATATATACAAAACACTATGAAAAGAGTATAACATATGTAGTGTTTTCTCAACTGAGTTTCTCAAATATTTGTTAGCAATAACATTACTCATCTGCCGAAAGTTCGAAGACCACATACTCGTTAGCGAGGAAAATCCATAAAAAGCTTATGCTCATTGCTTGTGAGCTTACTTCCGAAACACACCAAATGAACGTAATGCCTGCTTGGACGAATATCATGGTAGTATTCTTTATTAGAATTTTGTTCTATCATTCCTATAAGTTTCAGCCTGTGTCACACCTTACATCATTATCAATGAGGAAGACTGAGTCAACTAATATGCATTTCTAAGAGCATCATCCTTATTGTTACTAGCCAAAAATTTGTGCAAGAAGCTTGATATCACTTAAAGTTATAAAGCTTAGGTAAGAAAGTTATAATTCCACAATTTCCAAGACCGACTGTCTTTTAACCTCGGCATTGTTTAATACTTCTTGATTCTTCTTCTTTGAACGAGCGCGAGGTTGTTAAGTTTATTATGAGGCTGACGTTTCGGCCGTGTCGCCTTCTTCAGAGCCTGGAAAGGTCGACTGACAGCGATCTACCAAGCCAAACACGTCAATATCTCAAACAGAGAAACTCAAAAACCAAATCCTAACCGCGTGAATAACATCGAATACTCACCACTTCTCTGCCTTCGACCAACCGCTAGGTTGTGTCTGCGGAAGAGGAATGAGGTACACTTCCTTCTAGAGTGCCCCTTTATCAGACTAGAAGATCAATCTGATATATTGTGCGAAATCACGTGTGATTAGGAGGCACTCTTCCTTGCGGTTCATATTTGGGTTTTTGAAGTTAATGCAAAATGCGTCAAGAACCCTGCGCGTCGATATGCTAGTTTCTTGCGCAAGAATATTAACCTTAACATCAAAATCCTCTCCGTTGTGTCTTTGTGTCCTATGCGTGCCTAGTGGAGTACTCGTTTTGCTTTTAAATTTTCCATCTAGGTGTTCTTCTATGCGGACACAAAGAGGTCTTCCCGTTTCGCCAATATATTCGTCTCCGCAAGTTTTGCAAGAAATCAGGTACACTGTACCTGAGATCATGCAATCACCGTCTCTGCCCTGAGGGCAAATGCAAAATAATATAATAAATAAATATAAATAAATAAAATAATGTAATACAAATACAAAATATTATACATTACATGTTTTACACATACATTACATGGACGATGCAAAATTTTTAATAACACCAGTTATTTATCTGTAAAAAGTGATCTACCAAAGTAGGAAAGTACTAGTAAGTTTTCTAAGGTGTGTGTACTTTTCATTTTAAGCTTATTTCACTTTAAAACATTCATCATGCCATCTCATTGTGTCATTGGCCTTTTATGTCAAGAAAGTGATTTGGATGTCCGATGGCAAATCTCCATTTTGCTGACGTATGACAATGTGACAATTCATTGTGACAGCTTTCTACCAGTACATCTCACATAAGAGATCCAAGAACAAAACCAAGTTCTTCAGAATTCACAAGTTATTCAGGATGTACTGAATTTTAGTGCAGATGTAGTGCATTCCATAATGATGTACTTTATGTACGAATTTCTAAATAAGAGAAGGCATTTGTACACCGATAGTGTTGGTATACAAGTATTCCTTTGGCTGAGGACTTACTGCATAGAAGGACCTATCTTATGGGCTGTACTATAATATCGCATATATCTATGTTCTCGAACAGTAAGGGTCTAAACCAGCAATAAAAATTGGTGGTAATAAGAATTAATAATTGTTTCCAAACAGAAAATCTTCTCACCCCTAATGTCTGAACAGTCTGAAGAAGAATTCTCAAAGAACTGCAATGATGCTGTTATGTATCCAAATTATTTCCAATAATTTCACTGTCGTGAAAAGAAACACAGTAAGTTAGAACATTTATCATTACTGATTTATTATTACATCATAGTGAAAAGCTGTCCTAAGGTAATGAACCTCAATGTCTAAACAAGGGAATATCTGCGTTTTCTCATTGGCCATAATCTGTAGTGTATATTCTCTTAAAAAGCAATACACTCTTGTCCCAAATTGAGCTGCTCTAAATGGAGGTTTTTTATAAATTATTAGTTGAGAGAACAGTTTTCGAAGAGCTATTCCGGACATACGATTTACGTCGAATTTTCTTTTCTAGTGATTTCAAGAAGTGCGGTAAGAAAACCTCTGGGAATCTTTCAAGGGGTGTATACCGATTTTGGTACACATGGCGTTTTTGTGTTAAGGAAGCGAACCGAAAAGCTATATTCTAGGCAGCAGAATCCATTCAATTTATTCATTAAATTTCATAGAGTACTATTAAAATTAGGAATTGATAACACATTAGAAGTGATACTGTTCAGCAAAAGAAAGGTATTGGTTCGATCATACACGAGGACCATTAAGCCTATCATCCCTCCGGAGTCGGGTCGGAGAATTGGTACCAGACTTGTTCAGGACCAATTGGCTTCTTCAAATCCGCATAACTGGCGACTACTTAAGGGTTGAACAACAATTGTTTAATTTTCAATTATGAAGTAGTATAAGTATCAATATCCTTCATATTTTTACCCAGATGTCTCTTTAGTAAATTCCAGAAGATTACACTTTCCTAACCATTTAACAACATAATAACCTTACTGGTTCAATGCGGCACCAGACCAACGAAGCCCTTAAACCTTGAATTTGGTTTGTAACATTGTTGTCGAGCAGTTCGTCTGTTAACAAATCGGAAGATTCAAATCGCTGCTCTCATGAAAACAATCTCAGGTGATAAAATAACGATGGATTGTAGACGATTTATTTATAAAGGTCATAATTTACTTTTAAAATGATATAATCCTGATCAAACACAACATGGCTACTCTGAAAAAAGGAACAGTTGGAATCTACTAATTCTACCAACGAGACACTTTTCTTTTGTTCGCATAGCATTTTGACGTCTTGAAATCGACGATTTTCCTGAAAACGTTTTCAGCAGCGGTCTAGTTGTTAAAGACTTCTTAGTAGTAGTAGCTTTCGAGATTCCTGCGAAAAAATGGTAATCGGTTAGCCAGAGATCCGATGTGAAATGATTCGTATGTGAGGGTTACGTAAATCTATTAGTCGAGAATCTACAGCGTTACAGGTACCAGATTTTGTCGAGGATTTTTGTACAAAATAATTGACTGTTTCTGGTTGCCCTTTTTAAAATGTGTGGCAAATTTGATCTAATTGTCCAAAGCCATATAACATGGATCTAAAAAGCGACAATGTTGCTAATTTCAAAACAATTTCCACGTAAATTAGTTCTTTTATTAAGGCTAGCAAACGGATAAAAAGAATCGCGAAGAAATACCTTTCTAATATGTATCCACCCTACACACATAAATTAGTTGGGCATTTTAGATTCTTTCGAGTTTTTTCTTCGTTTCATTAAACCACAATATTATTTGACATCGGTCTCATCCTATGCACACTTTGGTTTTTTTATGTTTTTTTTTTCATCGATATTTCCGTTTTCTTGCCAAGTACGATATATTGTTGTGGTTTTTGTTATTATTTGAAAAATAAAGGACAATCAATCAGTGCTGATCAGTCTCGCGCTATGCATTCGACTTCATCAAGCATTGTAGAGATTAATAAATGCATATATTTGCCAATAAAATGACTTTCGGTGGCCTACCGATCTATCACGTCAGTGTGCTTATCCTCTCAACCAAGTCTGGTACCAATATACCGATTCCAGCGGAATGGAAGGTTTAGTGTGCCTGGGTACGGGATCGAACCAAGGATTGTTGGAAAGCGTATTGCAGGCCACCTCTAACTACTACGCTACACGCGCACCATTAGTATTTAAATCAGGTGTATTGCAAATGCCATTTGAACACTTTCAACTATAGCAACACTCCACGAAAGTAGTGTATTGTAACCATTCAGGATTCTTTTTGAGATCAATTGAGAATTGTAGAACTATTTTATAATTTTCTGCGTTATTCGTTTCCATCTACACATGAGACTCAACCTATCTTTATTCATTTATTCACAGATAGGTCAGTGACTCCGTCATTGATTGCCAAATAAAATCATTACAAAATTCTTTCTGTTGAAAGCCACAAGCCATATGACGTCTTACTTTCAAAGGAAAGGATCCTAGATAGTCGATCTCGCGCACGCTCCTCCTCCTTAGGTTGCAAAAGAATTCTTCATCAGTACTGTCCGATACGCTTGTTGAGTGTTCTCTACAATTTTTACACGAAGATTACCCTCTTCTGCATATCGTGAACTTTGAGTCACAACAACAGCAATCAGGATTCCGTCATGAAACCTGTTGTATGGACCACATCCAGGCCGTATTCAGGACCATAAGAGTATGTCGACAGCATCATTTGCCTCTTGAATTCACTTTTTTCAAATATGACATTACATTAAACGCATTTCCAGCGTTGGAACGAAATGTATCACAAAAACACAGCTTTTATATCACCCTCTAACCATACATCGTGAAAGAGATCCAGAGATCGAAATAAGAAATTAGAAAATCTCTAGTTAAATATAAGATTTGATCCCATCTATTGCAGCGTTTGGTCAGGAACAGCTACTTTGTAAGTATATTCCTCGCAAAAAGTGTCTTCTGGTTGAAGGCTCCTCTCAAACGATGTTGAATAGCTCGAGGCCAATGATTGCCTTAGGCGAACTAGCTGGGAGCAAACCTACAAATAATACAGCTATGAAAACCAGACATTGCGAAAAATTACCGACTCACATATATAGTAGACATCCTCAGCTTCTGATCGAAAAGTCGCACGTCCTCTTTGGTAATGGGATGGTCTTCAGGAGGGCAGAATGATAACTCTTCACCAAGAAAAGCATCCGTAAAACGAATCCCTTCACACAGATGTGAAATGTCTTTCAATTTCTCGAAACTAAAACTTCGTGAGCTATAAAAAATACAAGTAAGAAATATGTACAAAACTATTCTGAAATGACAGAGATACCTTTAAGAAAGTAAAAAATAGTGAAACGTAAGGATATGAAAACACCATATTCATGTCTCAAAAAAGAAGAATGAGGAGAAAGTAAATCAACCATCTTAGTCGTTGACGAGTGCGTTCTTCTCCCCAATATACCATCACTTGAAGCTCACTAGCTGTTCGCTGTTGCTACAACAAAACTACTTTAAATGGATCTAATAAGTTTCGAAACCAAAAGGGAGTACAGAAATACAGGTATGCAAAAATGCTTACTGCTGTTGACGCAGTAGAGACAATTGAGTTCATTGAAGATATGGGAGAATGGAGACGTATGGAAACCAGCTTAAAAAGGCAAAATAACTGTAGGCGATATTAAGCGCGTCAAAATTTTTCGAAAAGTTAGATGAGCGTTACGATAAATTTTTCTTCAGGATAAAATCATAATTATAAGTTTTAAGTGAATTTTGTTTACGACCACATATCTAAATGTGTTACTACAGAGGACATTTAAATGAAAATAAAAACAAGACGTAAGCAAAATAAATAACAGTGAATATCCTTTCCTTAGAGTCACCACGATCTATCACAATTCCAGGAGCTGGACGAATATCAGCAGGAATGTGTTCCAGAGCGCCAGATTCTGTAGTGCATAAAACGACTACACGGGAAAACGCTCGTCTAAAAGTTCAAGTTTTATAATGAATCATATAAGATATAATCACATACAATGCTCTTCCAATAGCTTCTGAATCAACAACGGTTGTTAGTAACAAACCGGTTTCCTGAGTTTGTCAACGAAAATGAGAAAGTTGATTCATGACAAGACTGTAAGATATAAGTTCCATTTCGTAAAATACGTAGGTCATCTCTGGCCTTCACTCTAACAACTGCAGCTCCACCCAGTCCTCGAACCGGCATCTTAAAAGAAATAATGCTTTATGTAGAAGTGTATTAAAAAAGTAGAAAGAAAAATTAAGAGTTTATTTCAGCTGAAAGTAACCATAAAAATGAAATTAACACCATTGAAGTTACACAACAAAGATTTAAGAAAAGAAAAGAAACAATGAAACATTATCTATAAATAAAAGCTTATAAGAAAAAAAAGAATACCCTATAGTTCACTTGAGGTCCATCTCCTCCCTCCACCGCAATCAGAACATTTGTATAGAATCGAGCAATCTGAGACGGGGAAAATTCAATTCGAAGCGGAACAGTACGACGTGGATCCAGAAGTAAGATTTGGCTGTCCAAGAGCTGCAACCAATATAGTCGTTCTTCATTAGAGCATTGAATAGTGATAGGAAAGATTTTAGAAAATAACTAGTGTACAGTAAAAGGTGGTCCAGAATGACTGAGCTTCGCCCTTATTCGAAGAGAGGTATCTGTACGATTGGTAACATCAACGTTCGAAACAGCTGTATCTCCAATAGCTACGAAACCGAACGCTACTTCGAGTTGAGGGATATAAAGCACAGACCTAAATCTCAATTTTCAGAAAATAAAGCTGTCATAAAATTCTTATTGGTAAGTGAAAAAAAAACCTCCGCGTCGGATTAGAAGTCAGTTGTGAAAAGCATGGAACCATAGCGTTTGTAGATAAAGAGCCAGATGATCTTGCAGAGGAATGCGGTCGAGAGCTCAACTAAAGATATATTCGTCAACTTCATTCACTCGCACGTCATTAGGTTGTATGGGGCATACGAAAGAAGTGAATAACGACCAAAAACAGCTACGAGCCGCTCTCTGGGGAACTTAGCAAACCTATTAGTTGCCTTACCGACCTTTGAAGAGTATACGTGGACTTACTTCTTCAAGCTCTGAAGTGTCTCACCACTTCTTCCCAATCATAGAATCAACCAGTATACACAGAATCAAGAATGATTATGACTAATGTATGTTGTGTGCAAACCATCCCAGCACAACAGATATAGGAATTATATTTTTGATCATAAAAAATACATAGTTGGTTTTGGCTTACATTTACTCACAAACAGCAATAGGACGCAACATATAGTACTATGCAGCTAACGGAGTGAAGTTTCATCATAGAGATATGCGTACAATTACCAAAATATGTATGAAAAACAGCTTGAATAGCTAATAAACAAGCAAACAACAGCACGGAAGTTGATGAGAGCGAACACAAAAATTTATACACAAATACTAATTGTTTACTTATTATACATAGAGTGCTTGCTAATTAGATCGTACTTGCCTAGCTTTCCCTTTATTGCTTTCGTTGCCTTATAACCCTAATCCAAGGATGGAAAATGGATTGTATACGGGGTTTGAATGCAACTTTACAATCATTCTTCTATTCATTATAAATGGCCCAGAAAGATATCAGAGAGACAGAATAAGATGCAAGAGAGCTTTAAGGTGAACATTGGGATGGCTGACAATAATGATTGTGGCTTAAGCCACCCAGTTGTAGTTGCAACTTCAAAAGATTTGTACGTTTGTATTTTATAGAATAACACACGCAAACGTCGCGATGCTCGAAAAGGATCACCACCAGGAACGAATATTGTAAGAGAAAGAGGAACTATTAAAATCATAAAAGCAAAAAAACCGCCTCACAACGCACCTCTC
The DNA here is from genome assembly GCF_964341445.2 of Mesoplodon mirus. Classification (NCBI taxonomy): domain Eukaryota; kingdom Metazoa; phylum Chordata; class Mammalia; order Artiodactyla; family Ziphiidae; genus Mesoplodon; species Mesoplodon mirus. The sequence goes on from NW_028295324.1 coordinate 72,142, forward strand.
CCTCGCATGTAACCTTCCCTTGATTACAAGCAGCACCATGATCCATTTTCTAAAATGTATACATTAGGAAATAAAAAAAAGAAAATCAAAAAGAAACCGAGAAGGAAATAATATTCAAATGAATGTTGGCGGTACCATTCGCTTCGGAGTAGAGTCTTCACCATGTAAAGCATTTTGAGAGGTGAATTTTTAGCCAGATATATTTCCAGTTCGTCTTGATCTAATCTCTTTTTTAACCCACCTAAGACAACGTGTACAACGTCTAAATTTTTGTGTCAAGCCCATGGAACAACGTATAATTTCTCATCTCTCACGCAACGAATAATATGTGACTCATGATTTTCACTGTAGTTTCGCAATAGCCCGCCCCTTATTTGTGTATTCGGCTCTACAATTCGGCTTATCTATTTAGTTTTCCATGTTTCTATTGAAATACGTTGCTGTCGCCTTTGGCGGTCGATTTTGCAACACATGTAGTATATTTCTCCAATTTTATACAACATTTACAACTATCCACTTTAAAGAAAAGTATTTATCGCCTAGGAACCCTATAATAAACGAGGCTTGGCTCGATCTCGCGCTCCAAACAAACCGAACTCTCCATCCTTTGAGATCAGGAAAGTGGTTCCAAAAAAAAGCATTACCTGGAAACATCGGTAGGCCACGCAAGATCGTATAGGGCAAATATTTTACCTGTTCGAGGCTCAGCTTAATAGGTTGTAAATCCCAAAGTTATTGACCAACGCCAAAAACTCTACCCTCTTATAAATTCAGTACTACAACTATGATTCTTAAAAGAGATTTCAAATGAAAAACAACCAATTGCTGGTAATAACTGGATGTTCCACGGATTTCCACTCACTGAGGTTTTTCCTCACTGATGGATCTCGAGCCGGTTAGTCGTGAGGCTACGTGGCGCGTCCCCAGGTGGCGGATAGGGGGTCAAACGCGAACCAAAAGCGACCTTGTGCTTCCCAGAGCAGCAGGTGGATCAAAGGGATGAACACTCTTTTTCTGCTGCGCAGATCTGGCAGTGCAAATTGTATTCTACAAGTCAATTCGGCCAAAAGCCTGCAAGCAAGTGACTAGGAAGTACATGGGAGGCGGTTAGGAGTCCTGTCCACTCAACTGCAATGAACTCTGGGAAAGACTGGCAAGCTACTCATTAGTATATTCAGCCCCCATGGTTAGAGCCCGGCAAGCTACCCCATGGGTACAAAAGATGCCAAACAGAGTAAAATAAATGAGAGTCATTCCCCTGACCACGAAAGAGCCCCCGATAAGGCAGCGTTGGGTAGGACGAGTACGGAGAGGCTGCTACAATCTCAGGGCTATCTGGGCTACCTAAATGTGATAGGACTAAGGTGACGATCTGTACCTACAACGCAAGATCGCTTGCATCTGAGTCCGCTGTTGAGGACTTGCTGATGCAGGCCAGAAAGATCAGATACGACGACATCGGACTGGCTGAGACGAGGAGACATCATTCCTTTAACGCCGTTTATGATTCTGGAAAAGAACTCTTCCTTGGAACATGCGACAATAGAGGAGTTGGAGGCGTTGGTGTCCTCGTCAACACGAGTTTGGCCATGAACATCGAATCGTTTTAAACAACTAACAACCCGAATCGGACGGTTAAGGTTGAAGAGATGTGGGCCTATGCCGGCTCTAATTATCTACGTCGTCTACGCAGCTACCTCAAGCTACGACGAAGATGAGGTCGAAGCGTTTTATATGGACTTGGAGAAGTTCTACAGAGAAGATCATACCTCCTTCAAAGTCATAATTGGCGACTTCAACGCTAAGATTGGACCGAACAGGGAGAGAGGCTATCCGAGTTTATCATGACGACCAAGACAATCCATGGTAACTCACAGTTCCAAAAGCCCCTCTCTCAACGCTGGACGTGGGAATCCCCCAATGGAGAGTACCATAGTGAAATAGACCACATCATAGTAAACCGAAGATTTTGCATAACCGATTTGGGTGTGCAAATGCACTGGCTCGTCTCTTCACAGGCTACCTGTTAGAATGCAAGGTTCCAAACAATGGAAGACCAGCAAAACCGTGTTGTTGTACAAAAAGGGAGACCTCCACGACATTGGCAACTATCGCCCAATCTGCCTGCTGTCCGTCGTAAATAAACTCTTTACTAGAGTCATTCTCAACAGGATGGACAGAACATTGGACGAGGTACAGCCATGCGAGGAAGCAGGGTTCCGAAAAGGATTCAGTACGATAGACCACATACACACAATAACGAGGCTCATCGAACTATCACGAGAGTATAAAAGACCGCTCTGTCTCACTTTCATCGACTTGAGGAAAGCTTTTGACTCCGTTGAGACAGAAGCGGTTATAGAAGCTCTGGGAAACCAGGGCGTCGCTACCCAAACACCACTCCTTCGTGAGCTATAGAAGAATTTCACGAATAGAATACCGTATCGCCATTTTACAACGCAATTAAAATGAACGTAAAGAGGGGTGTTCGACAAGGCGACACAATGTCGCCAAAACTTTTCACATCGAGCCTCGAAGACGTTATGCGAAAATTGGAATGGGACAATGAAAGAGTGAAAAATGATGGTCGGCAACTACACCATCTTCGCTTTGCTGATGATATCGTCCTTATAACATCAAACATCAGTCAGGCGGAACGAATGCTTGCCGACATTGACCGAGTATGTGGAAGTATTGGTCTTCGACTATACATGACGAAAACGGTATTCATGAAAACGGATCGGTCTCAAAGGCCCCATTTAAGCTCAACGGAACAAATATCTCCGAATGCAACAGTTATGTGTACCTAGAAGAACTCGAGAACTCAAATGATGAATGACGTAGCTCCATAGCTGAGCAGGAGGAAGAGAGCAGCTTAGGGAGCTTTTAAGAGCATCGAGGATGTAGTGAAGAGGATGAAGAACACTCGACTCCGTGCCCACATTTTTGAATCAACGATGCTTCCTGCATTAACATACGCATCAGAGACCTGATCGCTACGTAGGCAGGATGAAAGAACACTCAGCGAAAGGGCGATGCTAGGAGTGTCGCGTGTCACGCAAGTGAGAGAGGGAATACGAAGCTCGGACCTACGTCAACGATCGAAAATTAGAGACGCCGTCCTTTACGCCAAAATGTCAAAAATAAGGTGGGCCGGGCACGTGATGCGACGAAATGGCAACCGATGGACAAGAGCCGCCACGGATTGGATTCCTCGGGATGTCAAGCGCACAACAGGAAGACCACCGACCCGATTCTTCAGAGTTCTTTACAAACACGCTGAACGAATGGTATGATGCTCAACGTGTCCCTAGAGCGAGCAGAACCCTTTGGACCACTCTTGCACGCGACAGGGACAGATGGAGGAATTACTGGCGCCCGCTTGATTCAATCGAAGATCAACGGGAATACAGGTGATACAGTTGAACTGGATGTTAAATTGTATGTTCAAATAAACGCTTGTGTTATGTCGGCCGAAGAGAACTGAACTTTTTCGAATTGTTCAACGAGTGTAAAAAATACAATTCATAAGCCACCGAAACATCCAGTGTTTCTCATATGCGAAGAAAGTAAAGAGAAGTACATAGAAGGACAAAGATGACTTCAGTGGTGGAGCAATATGATGCATCACGACACTTGGATTATCGAGAACAGATTTTGCAATGGACTGCAGCTTCTGGGAGAATGAACAGAACTTTAAGAATTTTTGGAGTACTTCTAATATCTCGTTGTGAAAGTAAAGTGGCTTGGGCAGGCGACGAATCAGAATCGAGGGTACCAACATCTTTTGAAGAGATGAACATATTTATTAGACTGTGCCTTCACATAACAACTGTTAACACTATTAAGAGGAATTCCAAACTTCGCTTATGTATTCCATCCTCTTGAATCCCAAATCCCATCAAGAGATAAATTTGAAAATCTGTCTTACTTAGCTTACAATGAAAGTAGAACTGGAGACTTTTAAAATGTCTTCTAAACAATATGCGAATTGCTAACTTTGCTTCAGTAGAGAAAATTTCCTGTTTGAAAACCTCTCTAGGACGCTGGAAAGATTGCACAAGCTCAAAGAGTTTTCAAATTGGTGAGTAGAAGCTCCTTAGGTAAAGGATTAACTATTCGGCTTTGATTAGACCATGAAGGAAGTGGCATGTGGTCGATTCCATCAACCATCATAGGAATGATTGAATGCGTATTTGGCCTATACACTAGCCAAAGGTGGCCCAATGATGTTTCAAGTTAGTGCTTTTATCCTTCCAAACAAGTTTTAACCAACTCGTCATCCACGGAGAGATGAAGGCATGGTGACCTTAGATGAAGGGATCGAACCTTTGTTCGATACAGTGCATATTGCAAATTCACCTCTAATCACTGCTCTACACCAGCCCCTCCTGAGGTTATATATATGTATATATACTATAAATATATAAATGTTATATGTATATATGTTTGTATATATGTTTGTTTGTATGTATATATACATATATACAAACTCCACAAGTATATATATAAATGGTATACCAAAAGGTTCAAAAGTTGATGGCAAAACGTTTAGGTTATACGAGTTGTTACGATAGAGTCGAGTATCTCTAATGTCTTCAATGATAAAACATATGGAATCATAATAATAAGCTGGTACTCTTAGTTTCCTTCTTCTTAGAACAGTTCCGTCGCGAAAAGAACTAACCCGTTTGCAAAAAAATTTTGCAAACTTTAATTTGTACAAAATAAGCTTCTCAGGCGACGCGTGATATAACGTCTGCATCGGGAAGCTGTATAGATTAAATATATGGAGAAGAGCAATAAAAAAGTAGTGGGTGGGCGAGCAAAATAAAGAGCTGAAAGGAAAATGAATCATGCTAAATAGAACGATAGCAAAATAAAGTCAAAGAACAACCGTCAATGTGGCAGAAACCTTTGAAACCATTTCATTGTCAGGAACAATTGTCTTATTCATATCTGTAGTTTTATCCTGAACAGAATATGTTAGCCTTGAAAATAAATCAGGAAGACAGCCTTTACAGAAACACTTGAAACTTAACCTACCAAAGCATTTTCTGCCACAGCGAATCCAGCCTAAACTACAAATATATTGCGCAATGTTATTGCGGCAACTATAAAAGACAGCTCCTACCATGATTCCACCACTGCTACATGATTTAGTGGAAGAGAGATTACGCGAGGTACACGGCAATGATGGTTTACTTAAATAGAGCAGTGTGAATGCACCTTTTTTTACTAATTAAGATATATGCACTGACATATATGAAACCGGAGGCGCAAAAAGGTGATTATGAGCTTTTCGTGCCTTCACTCGACTTTTTCTATGCTCTTCCAACACCTTCATTAACGATTCTGTGGAAGCACCAGAGGGTTGTTTCTGAAAAATTTTTCGTTTTAATTCTGGAAAGGTGTCCGACTAATAAGAAACATTTTCATAAACGGGTTAAAAGATTCGACATTAGAGATAATTCCACCGTTCTTCCAAGAACTCAAACACCGCGATCTCTTTTTTAACGAATAAATAACTGAGAAAAACTATGCTGTTTTTCATGCCAGGGTTATCAATGTTTCGCAAGAATTTACTAACCGAACTTATGTGTAATAGTCACTTTTAAATATACTTCTTGCTTAAGTTAAGACAATAAATACTCGTTTCAGAATTTTTGATTATCGAAGATACACTCTTCGTTAGGATCAAAGGTTTAAAACCTCTTGAATTGTCCTTATACTTAAATGAAGCGATCCCGTGGTTTCCGCAACAGAGTGCTCATCAAGTGTAGATGAAGCTAAAAAGAAAAAACAACTCTATACACATAAAAGGAACCCGAACTAAAGCCAATTTTTCCATGTAAATTACCTTCAGGCAGGATCAGAGATATACCATGGAATTCTTTAGCAAGATCATGATGTCGAGATGTAGCTTTGGCTATTAAGGCTAAAAAACATATGTATATATACACATATATGTATATATATGCATATATATATATGTATATACACATGTATGTACGTGTGCATACGTATATATATATATATATATATATATATATATGTAAAAGAGTGAATATGCAGTGGATGGCTATAGAATTAATATGAAAATGCAGTAACACACAAATAGGAGTGCTCGTTTGTACGACTCCTGAAGATGAAACAGAAGGGTTTGTCGGTTCGTTGGTAACATACGATGAATCCAGAATCCGCTTGGGAGTACTCCAACTATGACTCAAATTAAGCTGAAATTTGAACGCCTCAGGAAGCTTAAAACATACAGTAACAGTTCCAAGAAAGTTCTTAATCACTTTTTGCATGTCTAATAGCATGTGATCGTAGTCTTTATTGGTAACATCACTCGTTATGTTTTCCTTGTTTACGATGTTCTGACAAAACATTTTAGTACTAACGGAAACCTGGAACAAGATATTCAATCGTTTAATAATGATAGAACGAAATACTTGTGATTATACCAACCGCGCCGTTGTTGCTTTCTGAAGGTGCTTCATTAGCAGCATTCAAGCATGTTCCGTCAGATTTCAGGCAACAATCACCATTATCCTGCAGTAATATAGTTGATGAAACGAATAACTGAGAAAGTTTTAAAAGACATACCGGCACTGGAAGGCCTTGGGAAAATCTAGCCTTATTTGTTTTTTCGCACGAAGAATGATTAATAATGCTTGGCTCCCAACTATTCTCCTTCTCGAAATTGCTCTGATTGAACCTTCAATACAGAGAAATAAAATGGTAAATAGATATAGACTTGTTGGAACAGTTTGCAAACCTTGGATCGTTTAAAATGAAGCGGCCATGATCGCGAAGAAATGATTCCTGCTCTCTTTGAATGATGTCAATTGGTTTTTCTAAAGTGAGACTTATCAGTTCTTTATATTGGATGACTAATAACACAAAACTAACGGTCTGAAATAAATTCGCTGCTTTTGACAGAAACCGCCCGAAAGGATGAACAATCATCGTTATTGAAGGTATTGCTATTCGACGGATGTCGACTTATTGATGACAGAATGGTTAATTGTAAAAGTATAGGAACCTATTTCATCTGCGTAAAGACATGAGTGTGGTTGAAAATAAAAAGTGGAGCTTAAGATTAGAAGTCTCATATACCAAAACAACAAATACTGATTAAGATTAAGAACTAAAGCGCAAACCACTATTTGGCATGTCTCCAATCTTCGATTCCTCCGGAATTGTGGAAAGGAAAGAATGAATCCTGTTAAATAGGTTATACATTCGAAGTTGTTTTAGCTAAAAACAATCTGTTGCGCAAAACACATACCTTTCGTCAACGGATTGTTGAACATTGTCATATTCATGCAATTCCTTTTCATCAACTAAATTAAAAAAAAAGTATTACACAATGACATCACGACATGGTAGATTGCAGAGGAAATTCTACGAGTACCTCGTTAATTAGTATACAACAATTCTAGTGCAAACTCACAGTTTGATTCACGATCTGAAAGCGGGGCATCGTCGAAACTCTGATCATCGAATCTGTCTTCCACTATCTCTTCATCATCCGCAATGCTAGACATTTTGGAAGTGTCTGAAGGTATTAAAGAGAACAACAAATAAAAAAATATATTTGGAATGCATACTGACTCTAGCAACGGTCATCCAGATTAAACGTTAAAAATCCACTAACATTAACGGAACAGTAAAACTCAAACACAATAGAGAAAGCATTAAGAAAATCGATATATTATTTCTGAGTAATCGATATGGAAATTTCAAAATGATAAATATGAATTTTTGAATTCCAAAAAACCTACGAGGAGCACCAAGTTGAGCGCGAGTATATTTACGAGGTAGAGAACTCATTTGAGACCACTGAGATGACGGTTTACTTTTATATCAGCGAAATCAAGAAAACAACACGTACATATCTTTTACACATCTATTCGTGAAATGAAAAACATGATAACCAGCTAGAAATGGATAGAAATCAACACGTCACTATAAAATCCCTATGACCGCCAGCAGGCAGTTTCCACCGCTTCTTAATTGTTGATTTGTGCTTAGGAAAGCATTCATTATGATTATGAATGTCAATAATAGTGTCTCCTACAGTTTATTTATTCGATATTGCGCGACGATTTAAAAAAAATATTGTAGATCTCGTCGAACTGTGCGAGAGAACTATAAAATGTTAAGAGTTCCGGCTTATTGCAACTGTCAAGCACTATATTCTATTGGAAAATGAAAATAAATAAGTTGCGAACTTCAATGTTATTCCACTATTTGAAAAATTAAGTATATTATGCAATTTGTTCAGTAATCATTATTAACACTTCCGTAACGAAACTGTATTTTCGATAACAGACTATAATTTCTTCATTAATAGTAAGGGAATTGGGAAATCTACATACCAATAAAAACAACTTTACTCTACCATTCCAAGTGTAATGTAAATCTATTACAAATGAAGCAAAACATTCCAAAAAAATGAAACCAAATCTAAATTTTTTCAAACTTTTCAAATAAGCGCGGTAGCCGCAAATACAAACGGAGCTACGAAAAATACGTCTATGCATTCTAGGGCGAAATATTGTGTTGTTGAATTGAACAGCTTTTGTATTGGAGATAAAGGCTTTCTCTCTGAAATGTGAAAAGAATATCATTGCCTTTAGAAAATAAGAATTTTAATTTGATGGGATATCTGTAGGCAAAAATCTATAGATTTCAATGGTTTTATTCCAAGTATTAAGGTTCAATACGAACCGACAATATATTAATTTAAAGTTAAAAGCGTTCATTATTTTCTCATTGAATGCACTGGATCAAATAAATCTCGAATGTAATGTGTTGAAAGTTAAAAGCAACCATTCAATCATCGTATGACTCCACATGACGACAGTATGACGCAGTGGTTAGAGGCGCCCTAAAATTCACGATTGATCCTTGGTTCGATTCCGGGCTTACTAAGTCGTCCATATCACTCTGGGATCGGAAAATTATTTAGACTCTTACATTTGTCAGATATCGTAAGTTTGTATAAATTGAATATGTATTCAACCATCTCAATGATGTCTGCTGAAGTCGAATGCATGGCGCATCGCCTCACGGATTGATCAACGACGATCCCTTTGATCCGTTATTTTATGTTTTATGACGTCACATAAGGACTTAAGTCATTGCATATTAACGCATGCCGAAAATCTGTACAACCCTCATTCGAGTGGTTTATAGAGGTTTTTTTCTTTGCACTCCTTAAAACTACTGGGAACTGGGGTTCGCATATTATTTGAAGAAGAACGACTATAAAAATACCCAGGGAAACATGCGTTTAAAGTAAACATCAATAAAATGCTCATTTTCTGTTAATATCTTTAGTACTTTAGTGCTTCGTAAATAACACTACCGAATAGTTTTTGCGCTTGATTAATTAATCTGCAGCTGTTAATAAGTAGGCAGCTAGGCTTTGAAATGACAGCCACCTGAGTCTTCTCCATAAGCAGCACAATCACGCGTGTTGTTTTTTTCAAATAATTGTCCTCGAATGAAGATTAGATCTGTGCTTGGAAATACACCTGCAAACATCTTGTAGAAATTCACAATTGCTTAGAAGTTAGGTAAATCTTAAAGGTTTAGAACATTAGGATTATGTCGAGTATTAAGTTGACATCACTGCAGTTTACAAGTTTCCCTACAGCCTCAATTCACCGCCATCTTCGTGGAATGATTCAAATCATCTGCAATCTGTAAATGAGCTTCTTTCATCAAAAATAACATGACAATAAATAAAAATATATAAATATTATATGACGAGAGAACCGGCTGATCAAGGAGATTTAGAGTAAAGACTGTTAGTAGACTGAACCGGAAAGAGGCTATTTCGATTATATCTCAGTTCTTCATTAGTAATCTGTTGCCTTTCATCATCTTTAGTAATAAAGTTTTTGTATTATCTCTAGCAAAGCAAAGGTGTTACGAAATATTGCTAAGAAATGATGAAAACTGAAGCAAGATATTAGTTCACCTAACACGGTTGGTGATTATTAAATATTAGCTATACACTATTTTTGCAGGAAAATATAACAGGTTAAAAAAACACTGGAAGTAGTCCAAAACAGGAAACAATGCTTCTGTTCAATTGTGAACATAAAGATCTGAATCCAATTCTACTTGAGAAACACAGTGGTTCTACCACTTCTTTCTATTATATGAAGTTGATGTAGAGAAAGTTGTACTCTAATATTCTTAGTTCTACAATACCCATACCATGTCCTAAAATCTCCTCTAAAATTCTGCTTTTGCATCCCGACGTCAAAAATGTGGGCTATTTCTTAGAAAGCCACATCTTAGCTCAGAGTAAGCTTTCTTAACCGTAATAAAAACCTTTAAAATTTACATATTTTTGCGAACGAGGCACATATCGGTTGCATAAAATTCTGCATTTTTGGAAGCGATGAAGTCATTGAATGCAGTTTAAGCCTTCGTTTGTTTCTGAAATTTTTACCGAACAGGAAGCTGTCGAGATGCTTGAAAAAGTCGTAGACGATAGATAAGAGATGCGGCAACTATGGTGAGTGAGGCAGGGTTTCGTGGCCCAGCTCCTTCGACCGTAGCAGGGGAATGACAGCGACTTTTATATTTTCCAAGGTAGAACTCGCCGTTACGATTTTTTTGAAACAAATGTCGCCCTGTGCATTCCTTGGCCTAATCCTCATTGCTGTTTTAAATACTCTATTCTGCAACAACGCCCGAGTTTGATCTCGTTTTCTCCTATTTTTTTCAAGCCGAATCCACACACAAATCCGTGGACCTTCGTAGATGGTGAATACGAGGAAACCAATAAGAGATGTGCTGGGACCCGCAGAACATCTGACGTCGGATAATGGAAGAACAACTTTGCTCCTGTTTTTCGCCCTAATCTTCGTCCATAATTCAAAATACTCCACGGAGATATGTGAAAAAATTCAACTCAGTTAATCCCAGACACATAGTTAGTGGCTAACTTATTAGAACTATGCCAAAAACGACTACGTTAGTAGATAGTGAAACGCTGAAGAGATGGATTTTTGGCTTCTGAATTGTCGGAATGATTTATATTTTTCAAATACAGGTAACCATACTCATGAATAAATCTATGAGTTTTTCTCAATGTGCATGGATTGTATTTTGCATGTCAACTGACCAGAAGGCTGAAATGAAGTGAGGTGGTAGAAATGGGACACCGTGTGAGGTAGATTCCAATAAATAAACCCGACTTGTAATAGGAGGAACTTGACAAGCTACACCTTTGTTAGGTCCTGCATTGCAATGACAAAGCTTGGCAAGCCTGCCGTGGATATCTTTTATCACAGATATTGAAAACAGAAAGCCTCATACAAAAAAATCATTGTGCTCCTGGTGCTCATGGGGTGTGGAGAACAGATTAGTCGACTGTGTCAGAGATGAGCATAAACGGTTTCAATCAATTGATAAACCACAAAACTGATTGTAAAGGTAATGCAGCAAAAAATTATAAAAGATTGAGGAAATATTTGGATTATTTAGAGTAGATTGCCCAATTTCGTAACGCGAAAAGTTCACGTTTTTTTTCACCATTTTTCTTAGTGATCTTGTTCTAATACTAACTTGTACTGATTCTGGGTGGGTACCTGTAGCGTAGTAGTTAGAGGTGCAATGGAATAAGCACTATCTGAGTGTTTGATCTGAGAGCCGATCTAATCAAGTCCTTCCTTCCTCTGGTAACGAGAAATTGGTGCCAGACTAGTCTGGGAGGATAAGGCCAGTGATTTCATACATTGCCAGGTAACCGGAACTCATTGCGTTCAATCACTTTTACAATGCCTGAAGTCGAATCCATGATGCATTGCTCAGAAAATCAACGAAAGTGACCAATGCCGAATGGTTTGTCCATTGTCCTTCATTGATTTGGACTACTGAGATAATGTCGTTTCAAAATTTGACTTTTTTAACTTTCAATTGAACAGTGACGCAAAATCGTTGAAACTGGTTGCATTGAACTGCATTTGGTCAGAGAATTGCTAATGATCAATGGTTACAACGTTCGTTTCGGAATGTTTATTGATGGAGAAAAGCAGCTTGAGGATTACAAGGATCGCAGCTACCCTTATGATGACCAAGAGAAAAGACACATGAAGAAAACCCTGAAACACATTTGTGCGAAATTACGCTCGAAGAATTTTGCGGCCACTGGTCATGGATGTTATTGAGCACATGAAATCATAACGCATAAAATCCTGGGAAAATTACTACGGCAAGAATTAGTGTGCAGAAGTCGCTATAATGTACTAAAAATTGGAATATAGGATGTTGATGAAAGATCGGTAAAGACGGTTTCTACTATGTAATTATAAGCAGCGCGAATTGCAAGTGGTAGTGTAGAAGGACATGTTGGAGTTGGACATGTTTACTAATTTAAAGTGGGAATTACGGATTACTGCCACTTCAAAATCCTGGACAACTTCATTCGCACTAAACATCAATTCAGAAGCGACCAAACAGGCCTTTGACGACTTCAGACTAAAAAATCTTATCTTCTGCATGGATGGAATGTCTAAACTTGTACAGTTAAAAAAAAAATTCAGTACTTATTAAGGCTTTCACTTTGGCCGATAAAGTTATTTTTTTTAACGATGTTGTAGTGGTGTTCAATTTTCTGCTCAAAATCGGATATTTATTGCTAAAATACGAACATGATCGGCGAAGTATCCGTTATTGAGGATAGGTTGAAAGAAAGCTAACGTTAAAAGTGCGAATAGTTCAGACCTTTGTGAGTAGATTTATTCTATTGGCTATCATTCTTTGACGAAAAAGTATACAGCGGAAAGAAGTGCTGGTAAGCAATATTTGTGTTAAATCTAGCTTCACATATACGGAATGCTGCTTTGGAACAGTTATAGGTGTATAGTAAAATAAAGCACGCTGAGAGAAAGGCAAAGGGAGGGGCACGGATGGTGTAATGGATAACTGGTGACCCCCCGGAAAGGGCAATCATCTGGTTGGAAGTTCGCACCGCCCCGAAGTTTTGCAAATATCTCAGTGTCTTAGCCGTTATTTCGATTGATAATAACACTACCGATTAACAGAAATAGGTAGTTAAAAATGAAATTCAAAATTATAGGTGTGTTTAAATCTAGGCAAATTATCATCTTTAAATTTTGACCCCAAATTAAGTAAAACACTAATCCAGCACAGTATCAAAATGGTGTCTTAATGGCATCTCTTAATGGGGTATATTTAAGGAAATATCAGCTTGAAAACTAAACTATATTTGGCACTCGACATGATTACTACATTAAATCCGAAGGCACTCGAAAAAGTCTCTTGCACGCTTTCTCGACGCTTTTCACCCGCTCGATGCTGATTTGTTCAAGTGTTGGATGGTCCAATTGTAGGTGAGGAAATCGAATGCTGTTTTCGGATGTTGACTGGTCATAGTGAATAGACATGTGTAGATAAAATGGTAAACCCTGAAATTTTCGATTTTCACAGTTTGAATCCATTGATACCAATGAATATGAACTGTATACTCCGTGTCGTCACTTTACTCTTTATATTCGTTTATGTAAAAATCACTCTTTTATATTCGATCACTTATTTTTAATTTCAAAAAGGAATATTACATTTTGGACAAATAAGCAATACTTAGAAAACTAAGTATAAAAAATAAGGTATATCCATTTACCACGTCGCATTTTAAAAAAAAAAAGAAGAGCAAGAGTAGAAAACGTGAAATATGTTAGTTTTTGTGACACTCTCCCTAGCTAAGATAAGTGCACGTTAAATGTAAGATGGCTTTAAAAAACAACCTTTTGAAGGATGCGAGTAATCCTAAATGCTTTATGCCAAGGATTAAAAGTCCGAATGACGACTGCAGAAATTTTCATGTGACACAAAGATTTTGATTTAAAAAATTAGTACATAAAGGAGACAACCAGATGATATTTTATTGATTCTGGTATAATAAAAAGTAGTTTCGCCTTTTATGGTCATTGTTTTTCCATGAGATAGCGATTTTTTACTATGGAATTATAGCTTTCTTACCTAAGCTTTATAACTTTAAGTGATATCAAGCTTCTTGCACAAATTTTTGGCTAGTAACAATAAGGATGATGATCTTAGAAATGCATATTAGTTGACTCAGTCTTCCTCATTGATAATGATGTAAGGTGTGACACAGGCTGAAACTTATAGGAATGATAGAACAAAATTCTAATAAAGAATACTACCATGATATTCGTCCAAGCAGGCATTACGTTCATTTCGTGTGTTTCGGAAGTAAGCTCACAAGCAACGAGCATAAGCTTTTTACGGATTTTCCTCGCTAACGAGTATGTGGTCTTCGAACTTTCGGCAGATGAGTAATGTTATTGCTAACAAATATTTGAGAAACTCAGTTGAGAAAACACTACATATGTTATACTCTTTTCATAGTGTTTTGTATATATCACCTTTTTTACAGAATGGGTGAAATCTGATTTTTACAGGCACCAAGAGATCAGTATCGCCTCTTATAACTCAGCTCTGGCTTGCAGTTTTGTGGAAGCTCATCTGTGAAATAACGAGGAGAAATGTAACAAAAATATTTTTAAAAATTTAATCATATAGATAATGATGTATAATAATGCTAAAATTTGAAAGAGAAAACGTTCTTCCAAAAACTTGGAGTGAATACTTTTTAAATCATGAATTTACCTCAAACGAGTTCGAAATCATAGCACGATACCCAACGAAGCAAGCTTTACATCTACTGTTTAGTCTATAATTGAACAATTTATTTGATTGAAACAACTGCGCAAAAGCAACAAACAAACATAAACTAATAATTTACTATTTATCCCCGTCGAAAACGCTTCTATTCACGTAGAATACTTTTTAAATCATGAATTTACCTCAAACGAGTTCGAAATCATAGCACGATACCCAACGAAGCAAGCTTTACATCTACTGTTTAGTCTATAATTGAACAATTTATTTGATTGAAACAACTGCGCAAAAGCAACAAACAAACATAAACTAATAATTTACTATTTATCCCCGTCGAAGACGCTTCTATTCACGTAGACTTAGAGCCTGAGGAGTTTTGTTTCAATATTAATACACTTTATATCGATGGAACATTCTATCGATATGCTGTTTTTCAATACTTTATATTATTGTAGTATAATGAAGCCAAAGATTGTAGTGAATAACTTCTCACAGTTTCAAATTACTTTATTAATTACATTTCTGGTTGGTTTCATGCAAAAACATACAAGCGATATGACGGAATTAGTCGTCACAGCTGACACCACTTGCTCGCTAATTTCCGCTATTGCTGACAATGTGGCGCTGATCCAATGTTCAGTGTTCTCTTCTTTTTCCCATTATCTTTTCTTTGATCTTGATTCTGTAAATTGGTAAATATTGAACAAGGGAAGTAAAACTGAATCAAAGAACTAGAAAATGGATGTATTGCACTTATATCCTCAACCCCTCAAGAGGTAGGGGTGTATTTTTTTTTGCTAAAGTGATTGTAGTTGCTTAGTCAAGAACGGTAGAGATAAAAAATCGATAGTATACCGTAATGCTTGCTGACTTTCTAAGATTATGTCGCCATCTGCATTTAAGAGCTCACCTTAACGATCTCACTCGGTCTACATGCGAACACATCGTCCGCTTCATTGTAAAATGAACTAGAATAATTTGAAAGCAGAGTGATTTGATAAAACTTGCATGTTAAACTGAAGCATAGCTGTCCTGAGTTAGAGATTAATGGAATTAGCGACTATGTGCAAATTTTTGTTAGCTGCATAGATAAAAAGAAAGATTGTGACCTTGTGATTGAGTATGAAAGTCGTTACATCATTTGCCACCATTGACACGAGTAATTACGAGATTTATTTGAATAAAATTCATCTATTCACATAGAAAAGGCTATGATGGAAGATTTAAAAAAAATGCTCGTCAAAACTTCAGAAGTCTACGAAAAAAAATCAAATTATGTACATGTAAGCATCACAAGACAAGAAATGTTGGAGGAAAGTGATAGTGATAGCACGAAATGCTATAGAAATCTTAACGAAAAGAAAGGAAGTAAACAAAGAACACGATGAATGTTGGGTGATCAAAAATTGCATTTAAGAACTGTTTATGAAATGTGAAAATTAAACCATTGAAATGATAATGTCTTCATGCAGATTCTTCTACCTTGACTGGCTTCAAAAGCTTCTCCTTTGAAATGAATTTCCTCATATCTTTAGCCGACCAACGGTCTTTTCCTCGTGCCGTCAACGTTCTAAAAGAAATATGCTCTTCTTCCACGACTATCTTAAGACTTCGAAAATTATTTAAACAAGTAATTTTTCTGCTCAATTACTGAATAATAAAAATAGACTCCTATACAAGTTTTAAGCACTAGAAATGTAACATTTTTGTTTTGTCCTCAATGATTTACTTGTCGACCGGGATGAAAGCGCTCCTGATTGTCAAACTGTGATGTACAACAGAGTTTCTTCCGACAGATGATCGCCCAAATTGAAAACGAGTTTGAGATTTACATCCAAAAACCAAGCTGTTATAAATTATTGAGAATAATAGCTATTTTCCTGTGAAGCATAGTCGTTAAGTTGTAAACCTTGAGAAATTCCTAGTAATGTTATAACGGGAAAAGAAAGAGATCTCACTAAACCACTAACTAATTTTACCGTGCGGATTGGCAGTGATAACGTTGATAAAGGTATGGTCATCTCTGTAGAGCTTTTTCCATGTCTATATAGTACTCTTCGACGTCGTCATAGTCGTGACTATATGTGAGTGCGTAGACGATGAAGAATGTCAACGCCGGTATAGGCGCCTCTTCAACCGTATTCGCCCAATTCGAGTTGCTAGTTGATCGAAAGAATCAATGTTTATGGTCATATTTGTGTCGACGGGGGCACCGACGCTGCCGACTTTCCTGTTTTCGCATGTTCTCGAAAGCGTTTCTCCAGTACAATAGACGGTGTCAAGTGGGCGGTATCATCTCATTTGGACCAGTCCGAAAACAACGACCTTGATCTTCTTAGCCTGCATCAACAGTTTCTCAGTGGAGAACCTAGATGCAACAGATCTTGTGTTACAACTATAAATTAACTATAACTGCTAAAAAAATTGGTAGGTCGTCTGTCCTTGTTAATGTTAGGCAGTAGTAACACATAACAGACCACAGTTAATTTCACGGATGCCGCAACTTGCTGGTTTTTCAACAATACACGATGGTTTTAGGGTTCAGAAAATGATATTATTGTGGAAAATACTTTCCTCTATTGCTCTAAGAGTATGAATTGTATGCATGCTACTATTTACACTATGTTATCAAGTATACAGCACAAAAATAGCACCTTTACAATTTTGGAGTGTTTACCAGTTTATGTTGAGCGCATTTTTGTATTTTCTATATCCCTCATTCCATATGACAACTATGGTTCATTATAGCGACTATTATTAAAATCACAATAGATTACCAGTCGAATTAAAGGTCGATGCACTTGCCCAAATATTTTTGGAAATAGTTAAGTATACAGAAAACATTTCAAGATCCATGCAGGCCATAAACGATAGGCGAGATTGATTATCGAATGATTATAAAAATTCCCGTAAAAAACTTCTGTGAACTGCTGAAGAGGCCTGCATCCGATTGGATTCAGATGGTCGATTAAGTGTTAATAATAAGGTGTTGACACATAACCAACCACTGTACTGAAATTATAACACACCACATCCATCCAGCGCTTCGCAGAGATTTTTTACCGCACTTCTTGTTGGGAGTCGATAACAAATCTGACCGAACCGCTATGTCTGCACGGATTATGAGAAGATGTTCTCTATCCTTAATAATTTACAAACAAAATCCTGTTGGAGATGGTCATTTTATGACGAGACAGTGTTGCTTTTAAAGAGGACGCCATAGAGAATGTGGGTCATAAAGAGACGCACTCAAGTGAATTACGAGACTCTGAAACACCTTTGAGCTATGTGGTCCATACCTTATCGGAACCGAACAACTTTTCGTAGAAAACTTCAAGACTTTTCTGCTCTCCATAAAATCAACTGCGATCATTTATGTGTTAAATATGCAATTTTCTCTATATTTCCACATAACCGCATTTTTACCAGCATTTACAAGCATTTTTCAGCTGTGTTGAGTCCACTTCTATATTTTTTATAGCCGCCCTTTACATATGATAACCATGTTCTATCATAGCGATACGAATTAAAATGTCAGTCAATTACCATTCAAATTACTAGTGGATGAAATCTTTCCAAAAAAAAAAAAACGGTTTTAATAAATGTGCAGAGTTATTAGGCGTTGAAAATAGCTCTTTACAAGTAATGATCGCTACCACAAATGTTTTGGACAAGGTATCGATTGAGCCCAAAAAGTACGATAAAAAAACTCTATGTAGCAAAATAAACGGTGAGAACAAGATTCAATGGATACAATGCAATTCCTCCACTTCGCCCTCTACGAATGTACAGCATACAAGTTATCTCGAGCATTACGTGTCACGTCATTTAATCTTATGAGAAATAACTAGCTTAAACTCTTCGCGATCCACCCCTCCTTAAGACCTCAAAGCTACAATTATTTGGGATAGCTAATTATATGAAAGCGTGGGGAATCATTCATGCTTTTTGAGCGTTCTTAATTTCTTATGTTATTTTAAAGCCTTAAATTTTTTTAAATTTCATATGACAGTCTTTCTTATTAGCTCTCCAGAAACCACGCTTAATGCTTTTCTTTTGCTTTTTTCTTGTTGCGTATGATTGGTGGTTTTTTTCTTCTAATCAAAGACAAACGGGTTTTTATATTAAAGAATTTGTTTATCGTATAATATGTGGTTTATTGCAGATTATTTCTCAAGTATTTCACCAACGAAATTGTGTTATTCAAGCATGCAGGTGGCTATTTTAGTGTTTTCAAAATGGCGGATTTATTCAGTGTATTCAAATCGTTGTAGATAACTAGCTGAGCCTATACGAGACCTTTATGACACCGTTTCAACTTAGAGGCGGTTATTCCTCAAGGAAAGTCTACGCAATATTAAGGAACATTGAAGATATTGTGATGGACATACACTTCGTTGACATAAATAGGTGCGCTATGTTTCATATGCATTTCATGTAGTTACAGTTTTTCCAGTTTTCGGAAACAGAGGATATTTTTCTTATAACTAGAGAATGGAGATCTATTTTTCTTATAACTGGAGAATAGGGGTTGAGAACATAAAAGAAGAGACTTTTACTGGCAACACTTGAAAGTGTTTTACTGGTATCCACTTCTATCTTTTCATACCCACTAATTCCATACTATAAACATGATTCGTGATTGCGATTGAAATTGGAATACCTCTCAATTACCAGTCAAGTAGTTGGTCAATTATCTCGTTAATTGAGTTTTTTTTTTAAAAAATGGTTTATTTATTGCGAACTGTGTATGTTTTTTTAGAAAATGATCGCTTGTTGTTCAAGAAATCAAAAAAAATTCTTCACATTACTTACTTAACCACTCTGATCTCATATTACTTCATAAAGCACAAAAACTCAGTTTCAAATGGCAACTCCAAGAAGCCTGATGGCATCTACATCTATTTTTATGCTGAATTCGTCACTCTGGATAGATTTAGCGGCACCTCTCGAATGAAAATAGTTTTGATATCGATGTATCCCCTCATCAAGGAAACTCAAGCTATTCTTCAATACTACGTAAATGAAATAATTTTGCTCATGTTTATGACTACTGAAGAGTGAGGTTGATGGTTTCTCATTCTACAAGTTTCCTCAAACAACTGATATTGGGACCAAATTCATTGCCTCTGCTTGTCCATATCTTCACGCATTTGGTTAATATTTAGCACTTAAAGCTAATTTCACTTCCGCTATTTATTTATTCTGCTGCATAGCTTTTGCTATCGAAAAATCATTTTTCGATCGAAGTTAACCACCTTATGGTAACATAACCAAATATCTTAACTATATGTACGTTTGTTAATAATACTATTGTATAGCTGTAATATTTTAAAGTTAATTCTACATAGTTGTGGTTGAATAACAATGTTTCTTCTTTTTTCCAGTAACAGACAAGTACGTGCTTACCAAACATTTAGTTGATTATCAAATGAACAGAAACGTCGCGTATCTTCGTCCTGGGAATGCGAACAACTAAATAAGTAATACTTTTTTTATTTTACATGACTCACATTACACATAATGGAGATTCCAAAACTTCTTGCATTCGACTCTTGCATTCATTGTTTGTTACGAAAATTCTTATGAATAGCAAAATTTCATTTTCTCACGTTTTAATTGCATATATCTTGCCACCTAGAGACCAATGCCAAAATCCATGTAGCGGTAGCATCCTTTTGACGCCTGCAGTAATATCTAACTCAAATACTGAAATCATTAGGATGGGACCGAATTTTGTTGGTTTCAGTAATACACCACCTATCATTGTAGTGTGTGACCCAATCTCTATCCATTGCGGTTCATCAACCAATGTCAATTATTAGGGTGTTGGAATCATGTGATGCAGAACATTTGTTCTATGCTAAAGCTTTTCCCATAAAAGTAATCCTTTCTGTTCACATAAAAGACAAGGGACTTCTAGAAAAGTTTCCATGATGCTTTTCCCGCCCTCCTTCTATCCACAATGATTCTGTAAACCGTTATGAAACTCTCACAACTAATCTATCAGTGCAGATATATTTCATTACATTTTTTTTCAGCAATGAAGGTGTAACTTGTGCAAATAGTTCACACCAATGGAGTCTCGCTGGTAAGATAAATGAAGGCAGTGTTATTGATGCCGAAATTTATGATGACTGCCAGAGGCACAAGCTTTGGTTCAATGCCGCACTGAAAAGAAGCTTTTTCTTTCAAACTAAATGGAAAGTATACTGGTTCACCAAATTTTCAAAGAGTTGTTCGTGCAATTCGTAAATTTGAATTCTTATTTTTCTTTGTCTTCATCCTCTTAATGTTAAACGAAAATTCAATGATGTAGTAGTTAATGTAGGAAACATCCAACATACTAGTATTTGTCTATATGTGGTGGTAAAAATTCTTTATAAAATTCCAGGCATAGCTCGAATTTCCATTTTATGTATATATTTGTGAGTGAATGCGTGCACTTAACAAAGTTCTATGTTCTTGACAGCTGATTAACACATTCGTAAAGACCTCTGTAGGGGTCATACGGGAGTCAATGGGAACCACATCTTTACATTAGGTCATTTCAGACGATACAAATGACTCCATACATCGAATGCAATTTCTTTTATCAGTCTATGTGTATTTATATTTTATTGCTTTATATTCGCCGATATACTGCAAAGCGCTACTTAAAAGTGAACAGTTGACTTATTCCGTTTCTCTTAATTGCTTGTTTATGTCGTTGGAATGCCACAAACACATCTATCTATGAAATATTAGTTCTACTTTGTGCTGTAATGAAGCTTTTCGTTTATCTGAACGATTTTAAACTGGATAGGAGCTGAACTTTTATGGGGCGAACAGGGATTCTAATAACGATTTCCAGTAGGTTTTAAGTCAGCTCTTCAACGACAGTGATGCTAAAGTTTTTGAAGCTTATGAGCATTGAGTTCTCTGTGTAGGGGTCCACGATGAATTTACGTCAGAGAATGAGTATAGAGATGAGGAGTTTCTCGGCATCTTATTATGAGTTTTGAAGCTAGTTATCAAATGTACATAGACCCTGAGGACATTGCTCTTCGTATCTTATATTAGGGCTTTAACTGTTAATTCTTCTTTTATTGAAATATGAACCTTTCTTCTTTCTTTTTTTAAAGAAATCCTAACTGGAGCAATGTGGTATTGTTGCTGTTGTTTTTCTTTTTGACACAAGATACAGCCTATGATCCCCCCATTAACTGTAGTCTCCATAAAATGTTGTGCTTTAAAATCTGAATTTATTAGTGATACTGTGCCAACAATGAAGAAATGTAAGTCTCCCAGCGTTGCTTCTTTAAAGTAAATAAGGCACAAAGATAAATGTAACAGTCGCCAATTAAGTAAAATGTTATCTCCTTTCCCCTATAACTATAACCCTAGCATAACCTGTCCCTTTCCTGTTCCAGGATAATGAAAGTACATCAGGCTTGGTAACCAATTCTGATTCGCTCAGTGATTGAAATTCAACAGCCCATAGAGATCCCCCTGCAACGTTCGAACACTAACACATTATTTTTTAACCAGTTATTTTAGCGGATTAAATTTTTATGATTTATTAAAATAATTCCTTTTCTGCTAAAATTCCTCCATTTCAACGCGAAAATTTCAGTTGTTTTCTTTTTAATTGCTTCTATTCCTATTACTTCACATATCAATAATAACATTGGTAAAGCGCATAAAGGCGTTCAAGCTTTCTAGGTACATATCAATAGTATTTCTTTGTCGTTATGAAATTCTTAATTCCTGGTTAAGTTGGTTACAACCTCTTATTTCTAAAGTGAAAGTTAAATCTACAAGTCGACATCGGAAATCATTTTTACTTTTTACCCGAACCTTTTCATAACAATTTTTCTTGCACTCCTCTGTGCAATTTGTCAATGGAAA
Source organism: Mesoplodon mirus (assembly GCF_964341445.2). Lineage (NCBI taxonomy): Eukaryota > Metazoa > Chordata > Mammalia > Artiodactyla > Ziphiidae > Mesoplodon > Mesoplodon mirus. The sequence goes on from NW_028295324.1 coordinate 94,729, forward strand.
TTGTTAAAAAATGTTGGCATGTCTATCCTGATTTATCTCTGATATTCCAAGTTGCACAGTCAGTCGTAGAAAAAACTTTCGTCGATGATTCTGATGAGTTAGATGTATTCGAAAAGCCTTCACAAGCAAAACTAAATGTTTTACCAAATTTTCCCAGCTGCTACTATGTTTTGTGTATTCTTTTCTCAAAAGTAGTTGAAATTATGGATTTTACTTTCTCTCCATTTTAGGCACTCTTCTATTACTCTAGTTAAAAATTTCTTCAAATTGATTTGAAGTAATGTTGAATTTTAAATTCAACATTATAAATTAACCGCAGCTTCAGCTTAGCTTGGGTTTAAGGCCGATTTGGGCACCCAAGATCATCCCGATAACGGGTGAGTGCTGATAGCGTTGATAAAAGTAAAATAAAAAAAAAAAAAAGCACGCTGAGAGAAAGGCAAAGCGAGGGGCACGGATGGTGTAATGGATAACTTGGTGACCCCCCGGAAAGGGCAATCATCGGGTTGGAAGTTCGCACCGCCCCCAAGTTTTGCAAATATCTCAGTGTCTTCTTAGCGGTTATTTTGATTTGAAGTAGTTTTTGACTTCGCTTCCCATAACGATGAGGATAAGTGCTAATAATGGAAAAGCTGACCTACTATCTCGAACCTCAAATTGACATTGATTTTACATCTAGAGTGCTAGTTATGAGGGCTTTATCTTATAACGATTTAAAACTCTTATGAAAGTTGGAGGATGGAAAGAATCCAGATGGTATATAAGAAGTGCTAATTGTAGGAGTTTTGCAAAAAAAAAGTTTAGTTACTTACGTGTTTACGACATAAAACACTGGTGAACAGTTAGCCATTTTACAGACAAATAGTTTTGATTACACCCAGTAAACAACTGCACTCTACAATTCGTCAAAGGGATTTTTAACATCTTCTCGTCCGTTGAAAGGTAGCTCTATTTTTTCAAGAAGCAGAGATCTCTCTACTGGCCGGTCTCCTCATTAACAACATAGAAAAGTTAGGAAAACATAAAAAATTGGACAAAAAAACTGCATAATTAACACAAATACAAGATCAAGACTGCATCCAAGTTGATCTATTTAAAGGCAGAAAAACTTAAAAATTTTTTTTTTGTATTTTGGTAGAGACATTGAGAAACAGCAGATGTAGCTGAATTACAGCGTATCGGACAGTTACACTATTTTAAATGTAAAATCGTATTGACCCACTAGGGTTAGTCTACCCATGAAGTGTCAACTTGAAAGAGGATTGTTCGAAAATCGGATCTCGAAATATTTGCAAATCCTGCAAAAACAACGAGTACATGCGTCATCGGTACAAAACTGAAATATATCATAAAATACGAAGTATACTTTAACATATACCTGTTCAACCACAACATATTTGAGCAAAATGTCAAGTGCGGCATCATTAACATTCACAACTACCACGTGTTTCAATTGGTCTAATTTTCTAGAACGTCAGTCACTATCTATTATAAAATAGATGGCGGAGCAAAGGTCGAAATTTCAAATATGTACTAAACGGGGCGCGTGTAGCGCAGTGGTTAGAGGTGTCCTGCAATACACAGTGGATTCGATCCCGCGTTCTGCGCACACCAAGCCCTCCATCCCTACTGTGTCGGCAAATTGGTGGCAGACATGTCTGGGAGGATAAAAACACTGAATTGACTTACCCCCGCAAATCATTGTATATGACACATATGCATTCAATCACCTCTAAGATTTATAATGAAGTCGAATACATGGCGTATCCCTCGGGGACTGATCAACGCCAACTATCCTTTTTATCCTTTATCTTTTTTTTTATACCTAAACGAGGACATAGCAAAAAATTTCTGCGGTAGACTCACAAGCTCTCTTCGCGGTGAGCCTTTTCTCATTACAGTGCTCACTTAGAACCAAGAGTTGATTGTATCACAGTGTCTACTACACATCATCTACACTCCTTAACTATAAATTAACATCAACATACATCATGAGTGTAGTGGAAGACACATATCTCAGCATGTGCTACATTCATATGCTTCCTTAGATTCTTTTTCCTACATCAAAGCATCCACGGATCTCCATTCACTGAGGTTTTTCCTCACGGAAGGATCTCGAGCCGGCGGTCGCGAGGCTACGTGGCGCGTCCCCAGGTGGCGGATAGGGGGTGAAACGCGGACCAAAAGCGACCTTGTACTGTCCAGAGCCGCAGGTGGATTAAGGGGATGGACTCCCTTTTTCTGCTGCGCCGATTTCGCACATACCTTCTGTTGCTGTGTAGACATGTTCGTGCACGCGTGTGTGGATATGCTCTTGCAGTGCAGATTGTATTCTACAAGTAAATTCGGCTAAAAGCCTGCAAGCAAGTGACTGGGAAGTACATGTGAGGCGGTTAGTAGTCGCCTCCAACAAATAAGCTCAATGTCCACTCTACTAAACTCTGGGAAAGACTGGCAAGCTACTCATGAGTATATTTAGCCCCATGGTCAGAGCCCGGCAAGCTACTCCGTCGGTACAAAAAACGCCAAAAACAGTATAACAAATGGGCCTCATTCACCTGACCCCGAAAGAGCCCCCGATACTGCAGCGTTGGGTAGGACGAGTACGGAGAGGCTGCTAAAATCTCAGGGCCATTCTAGGCTGCCTAAATGTGATAGGACTAAGGTGACGATCTGTACCTACAACGCAAGATCGCTTGCATCAGAGTCCGCTGTTGAGGACTTGCTGATGCAAGCCAGAAAAATCAGGTACGACGTCATCGGACTGGCTGAGACGAGGAGACATCGTTCCTTTAACGCCGTGCATGATTCCGGAGAAGAACTCTTCCTTGGAACATGCGACAATAGAGGAGATGGAGGCGTTGGTGTCCACGTCAACCCGAATTTGGCCATGAACATCGAATCGTTTGAGCAACTAACAACCCGAATCGGACGGTTAAGGTTGAAGAGATGTGGGCCTATGCCAGCTTTGACTATCTTCGTCGTCTACGCACCAACTTCAAGCTACGACGAAGATGAGGTCGAAGCGTTTTATATGGACTTGGAAAAGTTCTACAGAGAAGATCATACTTTCTTCAAAGTCATAATTGGCGACTTCAACGCTAAGATTGGACCGAGAAGAATGTCTGAAGAACATCACATTGGGACCCACGGATTAGAATGGAACGAACAGGGAGAGAGGCTATCCGAGTTTATCATGACGACCAAGACAATCCATGGTAGCTCACAGTTCCAAAAGCCCCTCTCTCAACGCTGGACGTGGGAATCCCCCAATGGAGAGTACCATAATGAAATAGACCACATCATAGTAAACCGAAGGTTTTGCCTAACCGATGTCGCTGTTGTCCCCAAGTTCTACACCGGATCAGACCATCGCCTTCTTCGTGCAAAATTCTTTTTTTCGCGGAAAGGAGAGAAAGCCGCTATGTTCAAAAAACGAAATCCCAAAACTGCCGTTAATTGGGATTTATTCAAATCAATAGTCGGCCTATGGAAAGATTCTGTTACTGACAACATTGACGAAGAATACAATCGGCTTATTCAACATCTTCACGTTAGTGCTATAAGCGCCGAGTGTCCCAAAGTCACTAAGAGACGTCTCTCTCCAGAAACACTCGAGTTGATACGCCAACGTGGTATTGCGCGAGCCACAGGCAACCGACAACTCACGTCCGAACTCGCAAAACTGTGCAGAAAGGCAATAAAATAAGATCTCAAAGAGAGAAGAACTGCAGTGATGGTTGAAGCTGCTGAAGTTGGGAAGAACATTCGCAACGTTCGCCGGAGCTTTGCCAATTATAAAACTAAGATGATTGCACTCCGACGCCCAGACGGAACACTTACAGCTTCAAGAAGGGCAATGGAGAAAATCATCCACGACTACTACTCTGATCTTTTCGACAGCCACGTCCTCCTCCCTACATATGAAATCAAAGAGGACGAATATGTTGTTCCACCGGTTCTCCCTTCAGAAATCCAACATGCTATCTCATTTCTGAGAAGCCGCACAACACCCGGTCTAGACAGGATAAGACCTGAACATCTGAAGAACCTTCCGCCAGTTCTAATCAACACACTGGCTCGTCTCTTCACGCGCTACCTGTCGGAATGCAAGGTTCCAAATCAATGGAAGATCAGCAAGACCGTGTTGTTGTACAAAAAGGGAGACCTCCACGACATTGGTAATTATCGCCCAATCTGCCTGCTGTCCGTCGTCTATAAACTTTTCACTCGAGTCATCCTCAACAGGATTGATAGAACACTGGACGAGGTACAGCCATGCGAGCAAGCAGGGTTCCGAAAAGGATTCAGCACGATAGACCACATCCACACAATAACGAGGCTCATTGAAGTGTCACGAGAGTATAAAAGACCGCTCTGTCTAACTTTCATCGACTTGAAGAAAGCCTTTGACTCCGTTGAGACAGAAGCGGTGATTGAAGCTCTGGGAAACCAGGGCGTCGCTGCTCAGTACATCAAGATCTTTCGTGAGCTATATAAGGATTTCACAACTATCATATCACCATTCTACAACGAAATTAAAATTAACGTAAAGAGAGGTGTTCGACAAGGCGACACAATCTCGCCAAAACTGTTTACAACGACCCTCGAAGACGTTATGCGAAAATTGGAATGGGAGAATGAAGGAGTGAAAATCGACGGTCGGCAACTACACCATCTTCGCTTTGCTGATGACATCGTTCTTATAACATCAAACATCAGTCGGGCGGAACGAATGCTTGCCGAGTTCGACAAAGTGTGTGGAAATATTGGCCTTCGGCTAAATCTAACAAAAACGATGTTCATGAGGAACGGATGGGTATCTAATGCCCCATTTACGCTCAACGGAACAAATATCTCCGAATGCTCTAGTTATGTGTATCTAGGTCGAGAAATCAACATGATGAACGACTTAGCTCCAGAGCTGAGCAGGAGGAAGAGAGCGGCATGGGGAGCTTTTAAGAGCATCGAGGATGTAGTGAAGAGAATGAAGAACACTCGACTCCGTGCCCACCTTTTTGACTCAACGATTCTTCCTACCTTAACGTACGCATCAGAGACCTGGTGTCTACGTAAGCAGGATGAAAGAACACTCAGCGTTACTGAACGCGCAGTCGAAAGGGCGATGCTAGGACTGTCCCGTATCACACAAGTGAGAGAGGGAATACGAAGCTCCGACCTACGTCAACGATCGAAAATTAGAGACGCCGTTCTTCACGCCAAAAAGTCAAAAATAAGGTGGGCCGGGCACGTGATGCGATTCAATGACAACCGATGGACAAGAGCCGTAACGGATTGGATTCCTCGGGATGTCAAGCGCACAACAGGAAGACCACCGACCCGATGGTCAGAGTTCTTCACAAAAACGCTGAAGGAATGGTATGATGCTCAACGTGTCCCTGGAGCGAGCAGAACCCATTGGGCTACTCTTGCACGCGACAGGGACGGATGGAGACAGTACTGGCGCCCGCTCGATACACTCGAAGATCAACGGGAATCCAGGTGATCCAGGTGACATCAAAGCATGCGTGACGATGCTACTTTTTCGATAATCGCAAACAATTTTCGTTAATTGGAGTGCTTGTGGATAGAGATAAAAGACAAAACGCTCAACGTTGATGAATGCGCCATGCATTCGTCTTCATCACGCAGATGTGAATGAATGCATATGTGACCCATCCCATAACTTTCGGTGGCCTACCGAACAATCAAGCCAATGTTCAACTCATCAAGTCCTCTTCAAAGTGTTCTATCGATTCTTTATAAGCATTATTAAAAGTTCGATTTTTCAAAGCTCGTAATGGACGTATTGTAGCCGCAAACACAAACGATACACTTCGGTAAGCAATCGAGCTCGCTCACTAAATCGTCCCAGTTTTCGAAACAGGAGCCTCAGTACCAAAAGCAAAAACCAACCCAGTCGCAAGAACTCGCCACTGTACAAGTCCAGGATCTATTTAATAAGAGGACAATAGAACATGATATTTTTTTACTACATGAAAATGATGCAAAGCGAAAACACATGGAATAGCATCAAATGAAATTCTACGCGGTCGGAAGTATAACAATCTTTGATTTACTAAACACATCACTCTCATAACACGACGTTGACTGCGAGAAACGAAAGCCTTCAAACGTTGGATTTATGTAGAACTTTTTATGATGCTCAATATTATAGGCGACTTAACTCTTATCATGAGATAGCTGTGATTTTCGCCATGCTCTTACGCTTTTGTTTTCGGCTACGCGGTGGAAATATATAAATCGTTTTTACAGTTTCGCTAAGCAAGACAAGAGATGGACCCCTACACTGCAACGAAATTTGTCGTAGGCGAATTTCCAACCCGTGACTGCCCTATCTGCGGGGGTCACCAGTTATTCACCACACCCATCTGTGCGCTTTGCTTTGCCTTTCAGTATGTTTTACTTCTATCATTGCTATCACCATTCGCCGTCAACTTGATTACCTCTGATTGTGTTAATTGCCCAAATCGGTTTTAAACCCCAATTGAGCTGAAGCTGCAGTTAGCTTACAATGTTATTAACTTTGTCAATTCTTCTTCTCTCCTCTTCCGCAGACACAACCAAGCGGTTGGTCGGAGATCGAGAAGTGGCTCTGAAGAAGGCGATACGGCCGAAAGTCAGCCCAATAAGTAAAATTGTTTACCAACGTTGTGTTTGTTCAAGTATTAAACAATGCCGAGATTAAAGGATAGTCGGTCTTGGAAACTGTTATTAACTTTCTTTATTAACTGCGTAATTCTTTTTTTTAGAATTAGGGAATTAATAATGAAAGTTATTAATATTTTTTACTGTTTTTTTTTGTGTCACGATAGCGTCTATGCGCTCCAAACGCTTTACAAATATCGTTATTTATTTCTGACGCTTTTACGCTCTCTTACTTCTTGTCACACTATTTGAAATCTTTACTAATAGTAGTAAAATCCAGTTGTTGAGGTCTCTGAAAAACCACCCCCTAATTTTGCTATGCCTTCCCAATAGTCGGTCCTGGTATTAAGATAATCAAAAATTCGATTGAACTCCCACATGTTATCTATTCCCTCTCATAAAACCAGGATCATTGAAGGTATGCTTCAACACAATGTATGCTTTCTACTTCTATCGATCTCTCTTTATATTGACGTCTTATTTGTGTAAGTGCCTAACTAATTATGTTTAAGATTTACATTAATATAAGTCCCGTGTAGTAGCACACGAGAGAAGTATAACACCCCACTGGCCGCCTAAATAATCTCAAATCCGAGAACACGAAATAAATAGAATGGAACGAACAGAGCGGGAAACTATCAGAGTTTATCACTAAAGCCATTCATAGAAACTCGTAAACCCGGTGACGTACATTTCAACACTGGACGACTTATATCCTTCGTAATTCTCCCAATGGAGATTACTCTTTAAAAAAAGCGACATTTAAGCAGAAGATTTTACCAAATGGAAGCGACTGTTGTTCCCCAATTTCATACATGATGGGACAATGTCGCATCATTCACACAGACTCCTTTTTAGGACAGAAGGAGAAAAAGCTGAAAATATCAGGAAATGAAATCTTAAGATTATAAAAATCGGTGATGAATACGATCGGGTCATCGCAACGCGTTCAACAACCCGCAGAAATGTTTTAGCTTAAACATAAATCTAAAGATATATGAACTATCGGCAATTGGCTACCATTTCCTATGCTAGGGAAGATCTGCAGATTAGCGATAGAAGAAGATTTAACAGTATTGGAAAATTCAGCAATGCCAGTGGAACACTTTCCGATACTTCAGATCAAGCTAAACACTTCCGAAATTCTGACGGAAAACTTAACACATTCCAACAACTACCAGAAAAGGCCATCCGTAGATTTCTTTATATATATCTTTGACAGCCCTGTTCACTTGTGCACACATCAGCTCAGCAGGTATGGGCAGTGCTTTGCCCAGAAGTCCCACTTCATTCGTTGATGAAGAATCGCATTGCACTCGGTTCTAACAAGGTTGGACCCGAACAACTGCATCTGAGCGTTAAACAATTATTTCCCATTAAGATTGTTCAAGATTTTCGCACATTGTGTTCAACACGAGTGTTCACATAAATTCCACTCATATTGATTAGAATTGACGGAACGCTGGATGAATGGCAGTGATGAAGACCAGGCATGGTTTGGAAAAGAATTCGGTACAATAAATTACACCCATACGACAACAAACCTCGTTGAATTATAGCAAAAGCACAACATAACATTTGTGTAGGTTTCATTAAACACTCTTGATTCAATTGAGACAAAAGTGGTCATGAAAACTAGCCATTGCCAACGTATACGGGTTGTTTACTCAAACGCCCTCAATGCGATATATCACAAATGGCTACTAAAAATACAATTCCTAGAACCGAGTTTCTCTTAACCTCTGCATTGATTGATATCTATATACCTTTTCTTGAGCACACACGAGGTTGATAAAACAATATTTATTATATGATCGATAACGTTTTGGCGGTTCGCCTTCTTCATAGGCTGAAAAGGTCCAGGTCACAGCTCTCAGCCCAGCACCTACGCTAACAGGGAAAAGACTAACACTTACAGAGAAAAGACTCAAATCTAAATTTCAATCGCATACGGAACAGCTTTCTTAAATCCTCACCGTTCTTCGTGTGTTTTCTTCGTATTTTCCTTACTAATAAATAAGGGATTTTTTCGACTGGGTCGGTGAGGTTAGCGGAACGTCGGATACATAGTGAAAAATGCAGAGAACAGGCAGTTTCGAGCCCTTCTTTTTGATTCCATGATTCTTTTTGGCTTAACATGGCTTCGAAAACTTCGGCGTAACCAGGGTGAAATCTTGTGAGCGCGCTTTATAAGGGATGATGCAAGGAGTAACAAGGATTACGATAGCGTGATAGGTATTCTGAAGAATACACCTATTTCAGTTGGTAAAAAATCAGAAAAGCAGTTGTGTAAGATCTGCTCGTCGAAATTAAGGTAGGCCAGATATGTAACGGCACCGGCTAAACGGGAGCCGTTATTGGCTGTGTTCCTCGTGATATCAGTTGCACAAGAGAAAGACCACTAACCCGAGGGTTAGAAATCTCACGTAGAGAAGCCAAGAAGAGAAATTACGATGTTCTTCGAGTCTCTAGAGCGAGCAGCTTCCACCAGTATTCTCTTTTTACAGGTAGAAGTAACAACTCCACCGTAATCTGTTCGGATCACATAACAATGATCAACGGAGGGTGATACAGGTGAATCGATGTAAAAATAAATGTAAACTTACAAACAAAATTTAAGAGTGCATTATCTAACAATGTGAGTTGACGGGCAGTAAAACGACGATGTCAGGAAGATTAGAAGAACACAAATGAGAAGCAGAGACATTTTAAAGACCACTGTTGATAGCCATCGCGAGAAGGTTTAGCTGCGATTTCGCAGAAGTGCAACGATGTGTTGTACGCTGTATTGAAGAGTTGGCTTCATTTTCAATTCAGCTAGGAGCCATGGGTAGAGTAACATAGTTTTTAAACTTTATACTCAATCATGCTTAAGTTCTTACCAAATCATCAACTAAGAACAAAATCCTATAATAGTCTTATGTAGAATAATTGCATGTTTCCAGTAGTTATTCGCTCAACGGTTACAGGAAAGCCTTCCTTTCGACACCAACAACTTTTCAACAACGCCTAGGAAAAGTAATATAAGGTCGTCTAAACAATTTTTTGCTAGCTCAAACGCAAGAATTAAATTGCAAAGTACTGCAAAGGTGCTTTTTTTCTACAACCTTTCAATTTTCTTTTTTTCAATCTTAATGGCGTATTACCGTAGAAGCGACGGTTTCTAAAATCATGTCAAAATTTTTAGAAATCACCTTACAGTTCATGGGGAGCATGTAGCGCAGTGGTTAGGGATACTCTGCAATTTATACTCGGACGGATCGGAGGTTCGGTCCTTCGTCTTGGGCTTACTAAGCTATTAGTACCTTAGGAGTCGGCGAATTAGTAGATCAGACTTGTCTGGGAGGACAGAAATACTGACTTGATACAACGATAGGCCACTGCAAGTCAATCACTTCTATAATACTTGATGAAGTCGAAAAGTATGGCGCGTCCCTCAAGGATTGATCAACTCGAACAACTTTATCCTTTATGCTTTATTACAGTTCTTTACCTGCAACACAACCAATCTGCCTCATTTAACGGTAGTTCACGAGAGAAGGGAATATGATCAATATACCTATGGATCGCAGATCCCTATACTACTATAATAGTAATCTCGTTAATCCTGAGATAACTCAAGGAAGTACCAATAAATTCTTATGTTCCTCTTCGCGTATCGCAGCTATTTAATAATGAAGGATATGCGAAGACACGAATAATATCAGAATCCTAGTGTCGTGCCCTCTTCATTTCTTTCCTATATTTTTGGCCACCATGCAGCCATGGGTACTTCATAAAGCTAAATTAACCACAAAATATTAGAGGGATGAATAGTAATTGAATGCCACAAATTCAACGCACTTTATTCAACCATACTGAAAAGATATCGCCATGTGAAACAACAAAGGAATAACTTCTACTTCAATAGTTTGAATATGCAGGAGTCTTTTTGATGGATCAATTATGAGTAATGAATTGTCGGCAAGTCGGCTAATATCTGCTGGGAATGCCAATAGACAACATGGACCTTACCCCAAATCCTCCATGCCTAACAATAGCTGTCGGCATGGTTGGATTCCATACGAGACTGGTGTCGTGACCGTCTCCACCCATCCAAAGCTCAAGGTCAATAACTAGCCCAGAAGTAGCAAATGTATGGCTAATGAGTGGTCAACGGATCTCGTCTGTTTTGCTTCGCTTTTCCAATTCTTCCTAAACTCTCATTGTTAGTCAATGTTTGTAGGACTCTTCTGTTCTTCATAATGGCTAGTGAATCCATTTCAAGACGTTAATGTAGTCGCCAGTACAACTAACTAGTTACAATGGTTCTCTCTGTTGAACACATTACTGAATTATTTCATGTATGCACATTGTTGATGAGAATCCAGTTCTAAGCCAGTTCTCATCAACACACTGGCTCGTCTTTTCACACGCTACCTTTCAGAATGCAAGGTTCCAAATCAATGGAAGACCAGCAAAACCATGTTGTTGTACAAAAAAGGAGACCTCAACGACATTGGAAATTATCGCCCAATTTGCCTGCTGTCCGTCGTCTATAAACTATCTACTCGAGTCATCCTTAATAGGATTGACAGAACATTGGACGAGGTACAGCCATGCGAGCAAGCAGGGTATCGAAAAAGATTCAGCACGATAGGCTACATCCACACAATAACGAGGCTCACTGAAGTATCACAAGAGTACAAAAGACCGCTTTGTCTCACTTTAATCGACTTGAAAAAGGCCTTTGACTCCTTTGAGACAGAAGCGGTGACAGAAGCTCTGGAAAAGCAGGGCGTCGCTACTCAGTACATCAAGATCCTTCGTGAGCTGTATAAGGATTTCACAACTATCATATCAACATTCTACAACGAAATTAAAATTAACGTAACGAGAGGGGTTCGACAAGGCGACACAATATCGCCAAGACTTTTTACAACAACCCTAGAAGACATTATGCGAAAATTGGAATGGGACAATGAAGGAGTAAAATTGATGGTCGGGAACTACACCATCTTCGCTCTGCTGATAATATCGTCTTTATAACATCAAGCATCAGTCAGGCGGAACGAATGCTTGCCGCCTTTGACAGAGTATGTGGAAGTATTGGTCTTCGGCTAAACCTGACGAAAACGATGTTCGTGAGGAACGGATTGGTGTCGAATGCCCCATTTACGCTCAACGGAACGAATATCTCCGAATGCTGTAGTTATGTGTATATAGGTCGAGAAGTCAACGTGATGAATTACCTAGTCCCAGAGCTGAGCAGGAGGAAAAGAGCGGCATGGGGAGCTTTTAAGAGCATCGATGATGTAGTGAAGAGGATGAAGAACACGCGACTCCGTGCCCACCTTTCTGACTCGACGATTCTTCTTGCGTTAACGTACACATCAGAAACCTGGCCACTACGTAAGCAGGATGAAAGAACACTCAGCGTTACTGAACGCGCAGTCGAAAGGGCGATAGTAGGAGTGTCCCGTCTAACGCAAAGTGAGAGAGGGAATATGGAACTCGGACTACGTCAGCGATCGAAGATTAGAGACGCCGTTCTTTAAGCCAGAATGTCAAAAACAAGGTGGACCGGGCACGTGATGCGACTCAATGACAACCGATGAACAAGAGCCATCACCGATTGGATTCCTCGGGATGTCAAGCGCACAACAGGAAAACCACCGACCCGATGGTGAGAGTTCTTCACAAAAACTCTTAAGGAATGGTATGATACTCAATGCGTCCCTAGAGCGAGCAGAACACATTGGGCCACTCTTGCATGCGACACTGACGGATGGAGACAATACTGGCGCCCGCTCGATACACGCGAAGATCAACGGGAATCGAGGTAATCTACGTAATGTGCACTGTTAACCTTATCTTTTCTGTTCTCCACATCGCAAAACGTTGACGTTGGTGCAACTAGGTAATTATATTGCTTCTCTCTGTTGAACATATTACTGAGTGTCTCATTCTATGTACATTCATGATCTCATTCTTTCGTGATTATTTTTTGTGTACCATGTATATAAAGGTTTAATTACCCATGTTTGAGGCAGGGCCGTAAAGACAACAAAATCAAAAAAGCTTCCATGGCGACTGACGAGCAAATCAGTAATTCAAGAGCTATCCTATCATCAAATGGAGCAGAAAGGCACCAAAAACTAAAACAATAAACTAGTCGGTGTGTCACTTAACACTACCACTCAATCACCAATTCAATTTGCTGCAATTTGCTTCGGATGAAAAGAGACGGTTACGATACTGACCTCGCGTGGAATCCAACCATGTTGACAGCTGTTGTTAGGCTTAGAGGAGGATATGGGGTAAGGTCGACGTTGTCTATTGGCATTCCTTGCAGATATTAGTCGACTTGCCAACAAAATCGTTGTTAGCTTTACAGTAATATTGTGGATGTAGTGTGCGCGAAAAGTGCAACTTCCTATTCAACCAGCTGTCACAAAATTTTATCAAAATCATCAGCTGATTTAGGACATAAAAAGTATTTATCAAAGTTTGGCCTCACCCGCACGCTATGTAATATTTTTTGCTGCTTAACTCACAAGCATATTTGAAACTCGCTCTGCGCCAATACGAAAATTATATATTCATCACTGAGAACTGATAGGACACAACATTTCTTCGAATAGAATTATATTTTATCAAATGAGCAGATAGCAAAACATCTCGGCTCAGACTATACTTGAGGTAATTCTTTTGCCTCTGAAGGCTTGAAGATCATTTCATATAAATGTTTTTGAAGAAATATCCCTTATGACCACTGAGAGCTTTCCTTAGGAGCTTCGAAAGGAGACTCATTCATGAATTCGGAAACAAGCTACATAAATGTTTGGAACGAAAAGAAACACTAGTAAGAATTAGCAAAAACTAGACTACAACTACAATCATAATACCTTTAAAAAAGGACGAAACTAAGAATCCTTAAATTAATGTGAATAACAAATCCTGCCTTTTTGAAGACAAGCGTGACATGAATCAATGCAATAGATGCAAAAGTAAATGTGACCTTGATTTGTCCACTTCAATGAGAATGATTTTATTATACAACACTAAAAAGTCAGTGCACAAAGCACTTCATTGCAAAGGCACATGAATCAATAAACTGGAGTTTCATCCTAATAAGATCAGTTAACATCGTTATTTTACGTTTACAGTTTCAATGTGCATCCCTTAAAAATCATATCGTCACTGGGAAACATATTTATATCGAATATAGCTACCCATAAGAAATAAGGAACTCGTAAGTAAAAATATCACCTCGTCAACTAAGCGAATAACTACCGTCCTTCTCTGTTAGCTTGAACGAATCTAACTTTCATAAAAGCAAAGCAGTCTTAAAACATTTTACATTTAGATTACATATTGCGTTACTCACAGATAAAAATAAAAGCCGATCTTCTTGTCAGCTGCCTGTACGACCTGATGACCGTAAACAAGAAAGGTCTTTTTCTTCTTCTCATTAGGACCTAAATTTTCACTTATGAAGAGCATTTGAAGACGTAATGTACTATACAATAACATAATTTTAAAATATAAATAAATAGATACATATATGTACATATATATTGCAGAAATAAAAGAAAAGCGCAAAATATGGTGGAAAATTAATTTTTGGGAAAAAATGGATACTAGGCAGACCATTCCTCTACCTAAAAAAATATGATCTTTAAAATTTTTGGCATTAACAGAAATACAATGTTCTTTTCATAAGAACATATATTAGGATCTTTTAAAATTGTGAAAACACAAATGTCAAGCTTCGTTTTCTCAACGGCAAACTTCATACAGCTTGATCATCCTTGTAGCAGGAAAAAAATGATAAAGCTCTCAGCCTAAAATTATAAAAGACCATCTAAATTTAGAGAATCTAGAACATCTCTGCAAAAATCTCCAATCACAAACAAAATCGCTAAGAGATTGATGACGATATTTCTCCTTAGCTTACGCATGGTATCCTCGATGACGTGAGAGGCATTCTTTATTATACAAATTTCTTAAGGAATGATAAAAACAACTTTCAACCAGACTATTCAGTTAGATCTCGGTCTACATAAGGAAGGTTTGTGTACGATTCCATACAACTTTTTTACCCAACATTTAAAACAAAACAGTACATAATTCGAAATGTTAATAAAGTTGAACTTAAAGAGAGAATACATTATCAATTTTTACATACCTTCATGGCCCAAATAACTATTTCATACAATCGGTAAGGCAATACGGTTCGCTTGTGAGCCTTGGAATGCCTGCAGTACTTTTCTTTGAAAGTTGTTATAAGCTCATTCTGATGTTCATCAATCGCAGTAATAACATATTAGGTAAGTTAAGAGCAGAGAACGCTAAATTTAAAAGAAAGGCAAAAGTAATGAGACAACGAATGAATGAAAATTTCAAATCAATGAAAATTTCATAATGAAATGAAATATCCATTAGTTATTCTAAAGAACAAGAAAGAAGTGACTAAACATGCGGTTAGTACATTGACGACGACACCTAATTCCAGGTCTATTAGCAATTTTCTATTTCTCAAAACAGAGCATTATTTTATTGTCAATGGAAAACTTTAGAAATAGCTAACATGAGTGGATTATAGAAAAACCCTTTCTCTACTGCAGGATTTTTAAAGAATAAACAAAAGAATAAACAAAAACAACGATGACTATAAATCTGACATGTTCACAGGAGGAAAGAATGCTCTATTTTACAATTCTGCAGTTAAAATGCTCTATTCAATAAAATATAAGCAATTATTAAAGGATTCTTGAATTGTTCACCTATTGTAGTTCACTATTAGCTGCCGACCATTGAAACAGGAGGGAGAGTTCTAGGGACTTCTTTGTCCCTGGAGGATTCGACCGAAGCGCAGTGATGGTCAACCGTCATCACCCACCACTGCTGTTCTCTCTTGTGCCCAAGATCAAAGCGTAAGTTATTTTAAACAGTTATAAAAAATAAATCAAAATGAACCATAAAATATTTTGTAAGTGACAGCTATTTGGTTTAATTTCAGAACTCGCCCGAGACAAATGACCTGTGGGAGGACCGCCCAGATAGATGAACGAAGGTTTGTTTTAAACTTTTACAATTATTCTGCAAAGTTTCCAGGAAAAAATTAATTGAAATTAAATTAACTAATTAAAACCATCGTTTATCTCTCAACTAAAAACCGATCTGCCAACATGTCCCGTGCTATACTTGCTTATTAAAACTCATAAGCTGGTATCCACTGATGAATTGTGGTCAACAAATCCATTAACGTTTAAGGTTAGACCAATTATCAGTTGTGTAAACGGGCCAACGGACAGAATAACATGGTTTATAAACCTGATAGTCGTCCAGTTACTGAAACATTTGCTAACTCATCTCACGAACACCCGAATGTTTCTGGACCATCTACGTTACGAGCGTCCTAACAGCGCCTACGTCATGGAGTCATTCGATGTTCGATTATACGAACGTATCGAATGACTCCGCAATGCAAGCCGTTTTCGAACCTCTTTCTAAACACCAAAAAGAAATTAACATGTATGGCTTGTCGATTGAGCAGATCATGACCCTCTTAAAATAGTGTTTGAACTGGTCAATCTTTAGATGATCCGGTAAATATTGCCCACAAAAGAGAGGGTTGGCAATGGGACAGCGACTGGCACCTAGTCTCGCTATTGCGTCTATGTCTAAAATAGAAGCCCCGGTAATTAATCTTGGGCCGATACTCTACTGTAGATATATTGATGATTGTTTTGTCATCTTCTCCACACAAGAGGAGATGAACAAATATTTTGAATTGTTAAATGAACAGTCAGAGTACATTAAGTTCACCCGAGAGACACCTAAAGAGGGCTGGCTTCCATTTTTAAACTTTCAGGTTAGCTTACATCATAACAGCTATGCTACGAAGTGGTACCGTAAGCCAAGTAATAAAAACATACTAGTTCATTATCTCTCATCTCATCCTTCACACACAAAAAGAGCACTACAAGAGACATGTTTCGTACGGCCTCCGGTGTGTGTACGGGAGGAGAACAGAGAGAAGATTCACTCGACTTGGCACGGAAAATAGCCATTTCCAACGGTTACAATATCGTAGCTTCTCGGTATAAGTTTAGAGGAAAGGCGATGAGCTCTAACGATGGGTCTAGCGATAATAAAATTCCGTTGCAAATACCCTTCATTTCGAACGAATTAAGCATAGCTATAAAAAGATGCTTAAGAAGGGTGGGCTTAGAGAAATCAGTGGTAGTTATAGAAATAACACCGAATAATCTACGTCGCCAATTGATTCGAAACCGCTTGTACGACCGTCTATGTACAACGCATAAATGTACGATTTGCCCTCAGGTCAGAGACGGTGATTGCATGATCTCGGGTACAGTGTACCTGATTTCTTGCAAAATTTGCGGGGACGAATATATTGGCGAAACGGGAATACCTCTTTGTGTCCGCATAAAAGAACACCTAGATGGTTAATTTAAAAGCAAGGCGAACACTCCACTAGGCACGCATAGGACACAAGGACACAACGGACAGGATTTTGATGTTAAGGTTAATATTCTCGCGCAGAAAGCTAGCATGTCGGCGCGCAGGGTTCATGAGGCGTTTTGGACTAATTTCAAGAACCCAAACATGAACCGCAAGGAAGAGTGCCTCCTAATCACACGTGATCTCGCACAGTATATAAGACTGATCTTCTAGTCTGATAAAGGGGCACTCCGGAAGGAAGTATACCTCACTCCTCTTCCGCAGACACAACCAAACGGTTGGTCGGAGGCAGAGAAGTGGTGAGTATTTGACGTTGTTTATGTGGTTGGAACTTGGTTTTGAGTTTCTCTGTTTAAGTTGTTGGCGTGTTTGGCTTGGTAGATCGTTGTCAATCGACCTTTCCAGGCTCTGAAGAAGGCGATACGGCCGAAACGTCAGCCCAATAATAAAATTGCTTACAAACCTCGTGTTTGTTCAAAGAAGAAAAATTAAGAAGTATTCTGCAAAGCTTCTTATATTCGTCTTTTTGTAACTAAGCACTATCGCATTTGAAATACCTTATGGTAACCGTTTTTCATGTATACATACGTTAACTTTTATTACATTCAATGCTGGTAAAAACGTTAGCAACTTCGCCGTCACTGAAGAGTTTTACGCAGCCTGAAAATTGAACCGGATTTCAGGCAGGAACGTTTTGCGAAATCGAGAAGGAAACAAAAACAAAAGAGGTTGCGTTTATAGTTTGGTTTTTATAGTTTTTTAGAAGAATGGTGCTGTGCAGGTCCACACGATGATGTTTTCTCTAAATTTATCTTTCTGATACTGTTTTTCCTTTATTTTGAATAAATTCTGGTTTACTATGTTCGTAAAGCATTATTGTAGATTATTGGGTGACAAAGAAAATAGAAGACAGCGATAATCATGGGCGCGGTATGGCCTCTGAAAGAGCAAATTGATCAAAATTATGATGCCGATCTATGTTCTCACTTATTTAACACAACAAGAGTTCTTCCACCTCTATGCTGTGCAGGTGAAACATGGGCTAGCACTTCAGCCGTATTGAAGAAACCACGCATAACAAAGACTGCACTCGTGCGACGTCTTCGGAAGCTGAGCTGGGACACAGATGAGTAAGCGGGTTACGTTCTCAGGTTACTACCCAATTCGATATTTATGTGATTGATTTTAGGTTTTTTTTAGTTTATTTCGCAATGAATCTCCTTTATAAATTCGTGTGAGTTTTATTCCTCAACTATTGGTTTTTATAGGTATAGGTGGTTCAGTGTTGGAATGATCAGCGAACGATTAGTCCACTTCTTCTACAAACGCACTCATGATTTTAGTCAACGAATTCACGACACACGTATTATTTTTCCGTTGATTTTTCTTTGTGTTGTTGTTTGTTTATGAAAATGCAATGTGCTGTCAAGGAGTTCTTGATTGTACGTAGGAATAAAACCGTGAACATTTCTGGTATAGGTTGCACATTTGACAGAGTAGGCTGGTGCGTTAAAAAAATTGTGCGTTGTGAAATAAATGTTTTCACAGCCCTCGGATGGTCTTGAACTTTGAATTGTTCGCTTTTCAAGTTCTGGCATATTACCAGCTTTTACCAACTTTCCTTTTCTTTTTGCACATGTCAACTAGAGCCCTCTCCAGTAGGGCCACCTATACTGATTATTTGTGGACAGCTGTTTCTCTCTGTCGAAAAAATCGCCTGTCAGTCGTATCACTATCGTTTCAGTGACACTATCTCTCTCCATGTCCCTACTAGGTCAAATTCAGGCGAACAAATGCAATTAGGTTAATTTGGTGCGGCAACATATCTTTATTCTCTAATTTTTTAGTACCGTAGTGTCATTTTTCACGTGATGGCTTTGTTTTCCACCACGCAAAATGGCAAATGTATAATATTCACGCCTTCACAGAATCGGATTTCTTGCTTCTTGTAATTATTTTATGTCCTTTATGTTTTTTCTCTAATTCTGGTGAAATAATTGATGTCTAGTTAGAGTGCATAATTTGAGAAACTATTAGGAGTTAAATTTCATTTTTAACTGCCTATTTTTCTTAGTCTGCAGTGCTATTATAAATCGAAATATAACCGCTAAGACGCTAATTTGCAAAACTTGGGGGCGATGCAAACTTCCAACCAGATGATTGCCCTTTCCAGGGGTTCACCAGTTGTCAATTACACCATCCGTGCCCCTCGCTTTGCCTTTCTCTCAGCGCGTTTTATTTTGCTTCTATCAACGCTATCAGCACTCATCCGTTATCGGGATGATCTTGGATGCCCAAATCGGCATTGAACCCAAGCTAAGCTGACGCTGGTCAATTTATAATGATGTTAAATTTCATTTTTAACTGTTCTCATCTTTAACTGCTTATTAGGAGTGGCGATAAGTCCGCAATAATTTTTTCCTTCGCTTGCATGGCCCGACATCACAGATGTATCACATTTGTGTGGTTTCCAGCAATTCTTGCATTTTCTTCCTTTTCTCGTATCCATCATCCACGAAGGTCTTTGGATTTTCGCATATGGGTTCGGCAGCTGTTTGAAGAGTTTCAGTCTCATATATGAACGTCGTTTAAGGCTAGTCGAGACGATTCATTCTCCATTCCTGAGACAAGCATGCTACGGAGTTTCGACTTCTCCACCAAAGACAGTTGCCAGTTTTTGTAGACTGGAGGGAACTAGCGGGTCTATGACAAGTCTAGTACCAATTTCCTGACTTCAGACGGATGGGAGGCTTGGTTAGCCCAGGATAGGATCGAACCATTGCCTTTTGTTTTTAACCGCTCTAATGAACGGCCCTACTGCCACTATGCTAGCTCTGAATCTGTTTTCTACTTTACATTCACATATGCCAACAATTGGGATCATCGATGCATCCGTGTTTATGTTGTATATTCTTTGTAAGGATAAAATAGCAAGCCCATTATTCTTAGCAAAGGGCGTTGAGAATCATATGGTTAATCGCACGAAAAAATTCAATTTTCTTTATAGTCAATAGTGTGAAAATAAATTTAGTATTACGTGAGATGCTGAAACAGAATATCCAAATTTGAACGAGAATTACGAATAGCGTATTCCTCTATGCGTCATGGATTATTTCATGTTCAAATGTTTCAGCTCTTTTCTGGCATTAATCGTCATGGAGTTGAATTCACCCTAGTACTTTTATCTCTTTCAAATGAATTCGAAAAAAAATTGTCTTCGAAATATTACGGCTGGCTCTGAAACGTTTATCGAGTATGTGATTTTATTGATTCCGTTTATGAAGAATGATATGTCCACAGTTTATTTACACAAAAAATTTCGAGTTACTTTTAATTTGGTTATATTTTGTGTTTCATCACTATGTTTTCATGCGTTTTCTAAGGCAATGAATAGTAATATTGCGGAAATTATTTGACTATCGCTTCGAATTGTAGCACACTCTATGTCTCAATATGATATTTCGATAGAAATATCTCGCAAAACATTTTTCATGTATGAGTGAATGTTTGGTGGAACGGTCTGATATGATGAATAGTAATTTCATCCAGGGATGGAAAGCGATCGTCCATGTGCAGTGGTGTTCCGTTGAATATTTGTTCCAGCAAAAATACGTGTCACAATCAAACATGTTGAAAGATCGGACGTAAATTTAATAGAATGAAAAAAGTAGTCTGTATTTTGCTTTAAAATTTAAACACTTAAAAATCGTCGAAACTATTTTTTATGCCATCTAGTGCATATTTTTGTCAATCATAACTATCTATCTTTTATCTGAGAAATCAAATGAAACCTACGAGGGCATTACAAACTATTTTTAAACAGCGTTATTCCTTTAATCTCTGTTGATAACAGCGATCTTAGTTTATTGGTAAGATTACGCCAGATTCTTATGATTTTTCTTTGTGGCGAACATTTCGGCACTGTCGCCTGTTTTAGAATTTAATTGACCAGGTTGAACATGCATAGCACTTGTTTCCTACGATGTGATACGATACGATCATAACGATTTTTTGATAGAAATTCTACGTCTTCAAAGTGCTTAGAAGTGTCGTCTCATTCAGTTCTACGTGCTGAACGTCGTGTGTTATCGTATAGAGTCTGCTTTTCATCTACATCACAATATCATTAGAAATTAGATCGGTTTTGTTGCGTAAAACAAATGCTTAACAGACATCTTGACGATTATCTCACAGATATCCGTTGAATTCACGAGGCACTCACTTAGAATGCATTTTTACTTTTTACTGTCTCGAAAATAACGAATGATTATTCAATTATAACGTTAAGTCTCTGTACAACTCATCAAATAGTTTTTAGATGGCAGCACCAATTATTTTCGTTGTTATCAACTTCTGATACTCGACCTTCTTCGACGTGAAGACTCATATCTCCGGGACGAAAACCTTTACAACCAACTTCGTGCAGAGTGTAAGTAAAGTCTTCCTTGTCCATATCTTGTGGCCATTTCCAGTTCTAAGCGTTGCTTTATGTTTATGTTTTTACTCAAAAATAACGATGTGATTTAACACATTGACGACTATCGGCATTGTATCAATGCTCATTTTTTTCGTGGTTTTTTTTTCCGCATTCCGTTTTGATCCCCAGACATTTTGCAAGCAGTCATTAAATAGCTTTTTGAAAACAGATTTAAGAATGGTTTTGACATTGAAAATCTCTGTTGTGTACTTAGAAATATTCAAAGGACAGGCCATATTTTAAAAAGCCGAATAGGCGTCCTTTGAAAATAAATTAACATAGTTGATTTTCAGAAGGTGTAATGGATCATATTTATCGCATGGAACGCTAGGATATGAGAAATACAGCTATGAACTGCATAAGCTGGAAAAAAGATTTTCAGAGGAAATACGACTTCTTTGATCTTAATTGCATAATATTTTTTCATTTTTAAAACCCATGAAATCCATCCAATAAAGAAATTTTTTTCTATACGCGGGACATGTTATCAAATTCTGAAGCCCTCTATTTATTCTCGCTAACGTCATGGAGTCGTTCGATGTTACCGACCCTTATACGAACGTAACAAATGACTCCGCAATGCAAGCCATTTTCGAATTCCTTTCTAAACACCAAGAAGAAATTAACATGTATGGCTTGTCGATTCCAAAAATCATGACCCTACTAAAGGAGTGCTTAAACTGCTCAATCTTTAGATGGTCTGACAAATATTACGCACAGAAGAGAGGGTTGGCAATGGGGCAGCGACTGGCACATAGTTTTGCTACTACTTTCATGTCTAAAACAGAAGCCACGGTAATTAATCTTAGGCCGATACCCTACTGTAGATATGTTGATAATTGTTTTGTCATCTTCTCCACACAAGAGGAGATGAACAAATCTTTTGAATTATTGAATGGACAAACAGAGTACATAAAGTTCACCCCAGAGAGACCAAAAGAGGATTGGCTTCCATTTTTAAACGTTCAGGTTAACCTATATCATAACAGCTATGCTACGAAGCGGTACCGTAAACCAAGTAACAAAAACATATTGGTTAATTATCTCGCTTCTCATCCTTCACACACCAAAAGAGCACTGATAAGAAACAGGTTTCGTACAGCCTCCGGTGTATGTACAGGGGGAGAACAGAGAGAGGAATCACACAACTTGGCACGGAAATAGCCATTTCCAACGGTTACCATATTGTAACTTCTCGAGATATGTTTAGAGGAAAGGCGATGAACCGTAATAAAAAGTCTAGCGAAAACAAAATCCCGTTCCTCCTACCCTTTAATAAGAACGAAATAAGCACAGCTATAAAACGATACTTGAAAGGGGCAGGCTTAAAAAAATCGGTAGCAGTATAGAAATACCACCAAACCCTCTACGGCGCCAATTAATTGAAAGTCGCTTATATGACCGTCTATGTACAATGCAAAAATGTACGATTTACCCTCAGGGGAGAGACGGTGATTCCATGAGTTCGGGTATAGTGTACTTGATTTCTTGCAAAATATGCGGGGACGAATATATTGGCGAGAGGGAAGGCCTCTTTGTGTCCGCATAAAAGAACACCTAGATAGAAAATCCAAAAACAAACCAAATACTCCACTAGGTACGTACAAAGCAGAAAAACATAACAAAGAAGATTTTGATATAAAAGTTAAAATCCTCGCACAAGAATCTAACATATCAGCGCGAAAATTCTTGAGGCTTTTTGGATTAATTTCAAAAACCCAAACATGAACCGCAGGCGGAACCGCCGAAACGTCAGCCAACGTGTAATTAATAAATATTATTTTAACAACCTCGTGTTTTCTTAAAGAAGAAGTTTGCAATTATCGAACAATGCCGAGGTTAAGATATAGTCGGTTCTGGGAATTTTTTCTTATAATTCATCGAACAAAAAAGTTGGCATAAGGATACTGATATTAAGTCGTACATTATCGTAGCACCTTCATCTTGTATTTTTAGTAAAGTATTTTCGTCTAAAAATTCTCAGTTAAATGTTCTCTTGCAACAGCCACAATTGACTGTTTAACTATTGTCAGTCGCTATTGTCGTCCGGCAATTTTATTGTCATTCTCCTTCTTCTAATGTTTATATGGTTGAAATGGACGTTCTTCGCTTTCCAATAAAGTCGAGCATCATTCTGTCATCCCACTAGTTGCATTTCGCTAGGATTTATCGTCATAACATTTGTACACGTAAATGTTAATGTCTCTTTATTGTGATGTGCTGTTACTCAATCGTATATTAAAATGAGAAGATTATTCTCTACTTTCATAGATTGCAATCTGACAGATTTTTTTCCAATACCTATTATCTAGATATTTCGGAAACGTATTAATATCTTATCTTATAGCATAAATAGTTGCTGCAGTCTAGTCAGACTTGAAGTTACGACCTTCATTTTGATGTTGCTTATTTATCAAAATCCTGTTTTTATTTTTCATATGATATAGTTCTAGACATATTCTTGTCTTGGTCTTGACACCAAACAAGGTTTTCTTTTTTGAAGAAACACTTCCAGAGTTGGTAACATAAGTAGAGGTTAGAGATTTTATCATTGCACAGCCGAAGTTCATGCAAGAGGAACTGTTGGAATGTAGACGGCAAATCCATAATTTATTTTTTTTAATTATAATTATTATATTAATATAAAAATTATAATTTTTTTTAATCCATTATTTTCGAAAGCTTTCCTTCTTTTTTGTTCTAGCAACATGTTGAAAAAGGTTATAATTGCGCGTTTTAACAATGTTAATTAACAATCTTCTCAGCCTCATCCTTGTTACGGTATTTTTGAGTGCCTCCTATTCCAATATTGTTGTCCATGGCAGACAAGAAGTTGTATCATGTTAACCAATTCTCTGTTAGTCAGTCGTCCAAACATCAACTGATTCAGTTTCATTTCTATTTTGACGTTTTAAATCATCTAACATTTTCTTTTCTATTGAATCTGCTGTGTGTTAGTTACGCACTTAGATATCTAAGTATACCGTCCTCCCTTATTCCTAGATCTGCTGAACACATGGCTTTAGAAACTGCTTTATTCTACCTTTATTAATACCGTTTGTCGTGTATCAAAGTATGCAACCTTACGTCTAGCATTTCCGCTTCACTTATGCTGTATAAAAGTCCGAAGAGCTATGCTCGTAGAAATATCAATTTCCTTGGCGGAGTCTTGCAAACGATCCAATGGTAGCTGTCGCCAAAAATAGCGAAAATAAATTGTCTTATTTTCATCACCTCAAAAGAACTTATAATAAGGCAACTTTGGGTGGGATGAGCCAAACAAGGTCACTAAATCTCAGCATCATTCTAGCCATCTAGGGTCTGGTGATAGTATAAAGGCGTATTGTACATACGTCGCTACAACGCATACACACTTGCGTCTGAATCTTTGACTAACGATGTGATATTAGCTAAGAAGGTTAAGAACGGTATCACTAGATAGGCCGAGATTGGAATACCTCAGTGATTTATGATGCCGAAGAAAAAAGTTTTCTCGAAACCTCAAGCAGTTGAAGAGACTCTTTAAATCAACGTCTCCATGTCAGTGCTAATAAAGCCGATAATTTAAAAGCACAAGTCCGTCGGCAGAAGCACTCCGGTAGATACCCAAACGCGGAGATGCGCGAGCAACATGCCGATCTTGCAAAGTCCTTCAGAGAAGGGATAAAAGGAAGGACGAGAGAAGAGCATCATTAGTGCGTTAAGATGCACAAGTCAGAAAAACGTAACCAAATCCCGCCCAGTTATAACCGATTTAAAATGGAAATTGCGCTTAAGAAATTTACATATAAACATAGAACGTTAGTATAAATTGTCTTTTTCAAGTCTGTCATATTCGGAACTCTTCAGCTCTGATTATCGAAATCTTATCCGCAGCTATCGAACAGCCGTGACTTTGAGCATGTATGTGTTTGGACAGCATAGTATTTAAGCAGTTCAGCTTGCTATTTAGCAGTTCTCTTCCTTGCTGGGAAGATAGATGTGAATATAGCCCGTTCCTTAGATTTATTACGTTCCGAATTCTTATAATTTTGTCGGCGAGTGTAGCGCAGCGATTAGATGTGTCCTGAAATTCACACTGGATCGATCGATGGTTCGATTCAGCGCATCGTGCTCACCAATCCTTCCGTACCTCCGAGATCGGAAAATTGATAATGAGAGGGTAAAGGCATCGACTTGATACATAGGAAGACACCGCAGATCAGTGTATGGAGCAAATATGCATTCAATTACCTCTACGATGCTTGATGAAGTCGATTGTATGGCGCATTCTTCAGGGATTGATCGAGGCATACCACTTTATCTTCGCTTTATTAACTTATTATTGCAAGAAATTTTTTTATCAGGAATTATCGCGAGTACTATTGATCAGGAACTGTTCAATAGAAAACAATTCATAGTGGTTTTACATGATTTTGAAATGAATTCATCTGATATTATGATGCTACCGCTTGTAAGTTGCCGTTTAACCCAGCGGCTAGACTGACTTGGTGTGTTACATTATCATAAATCTTCAGCCTCTTATAATTATCCTATTTTTGGCGTCGACATCACTAATAATTCTTCTTACAATTTCCACTAAATTTTGGATTAAAAAGTTTTTGTTAAACCTACCTAGTTAAGAAAAATGTAGTGTAAAGTATTTCCTGTTTACAAGCATCACTTTCTTTATCTGGAATGTGCTTCAAGCTTTCCTTTAGTGTGACGAAAGTTCTATTCCTCCCTAGCTATGCTTGGAATCGATTTCGTCGATTTTATCCCTCATCTGAATCATCGTGGATAAGATTTGATGATGGAGTTCGTTGATCCGTTTTCATGTGAGGTTATCAATCTCGTTCTTTATGGGCGTCAGTTAGACACTCTTCGGCAAAACGACACCGTCCACTCTTTCTGGAGTCGCAGTAAGGGAGCTGCTTGAAAAAGACGTGCGGTTCTTATTTTTAGACGGAATTTCTCATTTCATGAATGGTTATATAATAAACAGACGAATGCACAAAAAACGTACATGGCTAAGTTTCATGATTAGATCTTCTCTGTAAAAATGAGGTAGAAACCACTTTTTATAACTCGGTCACTGAAGCCGTGCCCATGGTTTCTTAGATTGTCTGTATTCAAAATGGTAAACATTCTTGCACTTCTAGGATCTACACTTTATGCCCTTTTTCAAGAATAGGTTCAAGGTAAGTATTTGTGTTCTCTTACCTACAGCAGTTCTTCTGTTATGTTTTCAAAGCCAAAATCAATCTTTTTCTTGACTTGATGAATCTATGGCTTCTGTTCATAATCATTAATATCACTCTGGGGTTTCCACACGACACGCGTTTCATTCAAAAGTTTAATAATTACCACTAATTAACAACACAATAAGAAAATACAACAATGTTTGAAGTGTAGCTTTTAAAACAAGTTTTTGAAATGGAGAACATATATACAATTGAAGTTGTATGAGAGCTTGCAAAGTATTTTGAAGAAGGTTCAGGAAGCATTTAGTAAAATGAAAGAACAATATATAGAATTTAATGACTAACTATGGCAAGGCATACTGATTTTCATGCCACTTCAGGTGTTATCTTTTACTACTGCTTGAGAGGACGATTCCTATGGCAAGAAGCGTCTATCATGTGTAAGGAGTACTGGGAATGGGAGCAATGGTTGAAGCATAAAAATCCGACACTACCAAAACGATGGACGTTGTTTAGTGAAAAAGCATTTAAACTTATGAAAAGGTAAGTTTGACTAAAAATGTCGACTTCCGGACTTCTATTTTTCTTTACTTTTTATCCAACTCTTGCGAACGAGTAGCATGAGCTACATAGTAATCGTGAAATATTACTAAGATCTAATTTAAGCGGCTAAAATCTGAGATAGTTGTAATTGCTCGTGCATTTGGTTTCCTGAGGACAAGTTCGGCACTTCCATGCTGCAACACATTCAAGAGTAAGCCTATTGTCTCATATTGCCGTTACACATAAAGAGTATGTTGCTGGTTTAGTGAGATCTCTTTCTTTTCCCGTTATAACATTATTAGGAATTTCTCAAGGTTTACAACTTAACGACTATGCTTCACAGGAAAATAGCTATTATTCTCAATAATTTATAACAGCTTGGTTTTTGGATGGAAATCTCAAACTCGTTTTCAATTTGGGCGATCAT
The DNA here is from genome assembly GCF_964341445.2 of Mesoplodon mirus. Lineage (NCBI taxonomy): Eukaryota > Metazoa > Chordata > Mammalia > Artiodactyla > Ziphiidae > Mesoplodon > Mesoplodon mirus. Next base: position 122,501 of record NW_028295324.1, read on the forward strand.
CTGTCGGAAGAAACTCTGTTGTACATCACAGTTTGACAATCAGGAGCGCTTTCATCCCGGTCGACAAGTAAATCATTGAGGACAAAACAAAAATGTTACATTTCTAGTGCTTAAAACTTGTATAGGAGTCTATTTTTATTATTCAGTAATTGAGCAGAAAAATTACTTGTTTAAATAATTTTCGAAGTCTTAAGATAGTCGTGGAAGAAGAGCATATTTCTTTTAGAACGTTGACGGCACGAGGAAAAGACCGTTGGTCGGCTAAAGATATGAGGAAATTCATTTCAAAGGAGAAGCTTTTGAAGCCAGTCAAGGTAGAAGAATCTGCATGAAGACATTATCATTTCAATGGTTTAATTTTCACATTTCATAAACAGTTCTTAAATGCAATTTTTGATCACCCAACATTCATCGTGTTCTTTGTTTACTTCCTTTTTTTTCGTTAAGATTTCTGTAGCATTTCGTGCTATCACTATCACTTTCCTCCAACATTTCTTGTCTTGTGATGCTTACATGTACATAATTTGATTTTTTTCGTAGACTTCTGAAGTTTTGACGAGCATTTTTTTAAATCTTCCATCATAGCCTTTTCTATGTGAATAGATGAATTTTATTCAAATAAATCTCGTAATTACTCGTGTCAATGGTGGCAAATGATGTAACGACTTTCATACTCAATCACAAGGTCACAATCTTTCTTTTTATCTATGCAGCTAACAAAAATTTGCACATAGTCACTAATTCCATTAATCTCTAACTCAAGACAGCTATGCTTCAGTTTAACATGCAAGTTTTATCAAATCACTCTGCTTTCAAATTATTCTAGTTCATTTTAGAATGAAGCGGACGATGTGTTCGCATATAGACCGAGTGAGATCGTTAAGGTGAGCTCTTAAATGCAGATGGCGACATAATCTTAGAAAGTCAGAAAGCATTACGGTATACTATCGATTTTTTATCTCTACCGTTCTTGACTAAGCAACTGCAATCACTTTAGCAAAAAAAATACACCCTTACCTCTTGAGGGATTAAGGATATAAGTGCAATACATCCATTTTCTAGTTCTTTGATTCAGTTTTACTTCCCTTGTTCAATATTTATCAATTTACAGAATCAAGATCAAAGAAAAGATAATGGGAAAAAGAAGAGAACACTGAACATTGGATCAGCGCCACATTGTCAGCAATAGCGGAAATTAGCGAGCAAGTGGTGTCAGCTGTGACGACTAATTCCGTCATATCGCTTTTATGTTTTTGCATGAAACCAACCAGAAATGTAATTAATAAAGTAATTTGAAACTGTGAGAAGTTATTCACTACAATCTTTGGCTTCATTATACTACAATAATATAAAGTATTGAAAAACAGCATATCGATAGAATGTTCCATCGATATAAAGTGTATTAATATTGAAACAAATCTCCTCAGGCTCTAAGTCTACGTGAATAGAAGCGTCTTCGACGGGGATAAATAGTAAATTATTAGTTTATGTTTGTTTGTTGCTTTTGCGCAGTTGTTTCAATCAAATAAATTGTTCAGTTATAGACTAAACAGTAGATGTAAAGCTTGCTTCGTTGGGTATCGTGCTATGATTTCGAACTCGTTTGAGGTAAATTCATGATTTAAAAAGTATTCACTCCAAGTTTTTGGAAGAACGTTTTCTCTTTCAAATTTTAGCATTATTATACATCATTATCTATATGATTAAATTTTTAAAAATATTTTTGTTACATTTCTCCTCGTTATTTCACAGATGAGCTTCCACAAAACTGCAAGCCAGAGCTGAGTTATAAGAGGCGATACTGATCTCTTGGTGCCTGTAAAAATCAGATTTCACCCATTCTGTAAAAAAGGTGATATATACAAAACACTATGAAAAGAGTATAACATATGTAGTGTTTTCTCAACTGAGTTTCTCAAATATTTGTTAGCAATAACATTACTCATCTGCCGAAAGTTCGAAGACCACATACTCGTTAGCGAGGAAAATCCATAAAAAGCTTATGCTCATTGCTTGTGAGCTTACTTCCGAAACACACCAAATGAACGTAATGCCTGCTTGGACGAATATCATGGTAGTATTCTTTATTAGAATTTTGTTCTATCATTCCTATAAGTTTCAGCCTGTGTCACACCTTACATCATTATCAATGAGGAAGACTGAGTCAACTAATATGCATTTCTAAGAGCATCATCCTTATTGTTACTAGCCAAAAATTTGTGCAAGAAGCTTGATATCACTTAAAGTTATAAAGCTTAGGTAAGAAAGTTATAATTCCACAATTTCCAAGACCGACTGTCTTTTAACCTCGGCATTGTTTAATACTTCTTGATTCTTCTTCTTTGAACGAGCGCGAGGTTGTTAAGTTTATTATGAGGCTGACGTTTCGGCCGTGTCGCCTTCTTCAGAACCTGGAAAGGTCGACTGACAGCGATCTACCAAGCCAAACACGTCAATAACTCAAACAGAGAAACTCAAAAACCAAGTCCTAACAGCGTGAATAACATCGAATACTCACCACTTCTCTGCCTTCGACCAACCGCTAGGTTGTGTCTGCGGAAGAGGAATGAGGTATACTTCCTTCTAGAGTGCCCCTTTATCAGACTAGAAGATCAATCTGATATATTGTGCGAAATCACGTGTGATTAGGAGGCACTCTTCCTTGCGGTTCATATTTGGGTTTTTGAAGTTAATCCAAAATGCCTCAAGAACCCTGCGCGTCGATATGCTAGTTTCTTGCGCAAGAATATTAACCTTAACATCAAAATCCTCTCCGTTGTGTCTTTGTGTCCTATGCGTGCCTAGTGGAGTACTCGTTTTGCTTTTAAATTTTCCATCTAGGTGTTCTTCTATGCGGACACAAAGAGGTCTTCCCGTTTCGCCAATATATTCGTCTCCGCAAGTTTTGCAAGAAATCAGGTACACTGTACCTGAGATCATGCAATCACCGTCTCTGCCCTGAGGGCAAATGCAAAATAATATAATAAATAAATATAAATAAATAAAATAATGTAATACAAATACAAAATATTATACATTACATGTTTTACACATACATTACATGGACGATGCAAAATTTTTAATAACACCAGTTATTTATCTGTAAAAAGTGATCTACCAAAGTAGGAAAGTACTAGTAAGTTTTCTAAGGTGTGTGTACTTTTCATTTTAAGCTTATTTCACTTTAAAACATTCATCATGCCATCTCATTGTGTCATTGGCCTTTTATGTCAAGAAAGTGATTTGGATGTCCGATGGCAAATCTCCATTTTGCTGACGTATGACAATGTGACAATTCATTGTGACAGCTTTCTACCAGTACATCTCACATAAGAGATCCAAGAACAAAACCAAGTTCTTCAGAATTCACAAGTTATTCAGGATGTACTGAATTTTAGTGCAGATGTAGTGCATTCCATAATGATGTACTTTATGTACGAATTTCTAAATAAGAGAAGGCATTTGTACACCGATAGTGTTGGTATACAAGTATTCCTTTGGCTGAGGACTTACTCCATAGAAGGACCTATCTTATGGGCTGTACTATAATATCGCATATATGTATGTTCTCGAACAGTAAGGGTCTAAACCAGCAATAAAAATTGGTGGTAATAAGAATTAATAATTGTTTCCAAACAGAAAATCTTCTCACCCCTAATGTCTGAACAGTCTGAAGAAGAATTCTCAAAGAACTGCAATGATGCTGTTATATATCCAAATTATTTCCAATAATTTCACTGTCGTGAAAAGAAACACAGTAAGTTAGAACATTTATCATTACTGATTTATTATTACATCATAGTGAAAAGCTGTCCTAAGGTAATGAACCTCAATGTCTAAACAAGGGAATATCTGCGTTTTCTCATTGGCCATAATCTGTAGTGTATATTCTCTTAAAAAGCAATACACTCTTGTCCCAAATTGAGCTGCTCTAAATGGAGGTTTTTTATAAATTATTAGGAGAGAGAACAGTTTTCGAAGAGCTATTCCGGACATACGATTTACGTCGAATTTTCTTTTCTAGTGATTTCAAGAAGTGCGGTAAGAAAACCTCTGGGAATCTTTCAAGGGGTGTATACCGATTTTGGTACACATGGCGTTTTTGTGTTAAGGAAACGAACCGAAAAGCTATATTCTAGGCAGCAGAATCCATTCAATTTATTCATTAAATTTCATAGAGTACTATTAAAATTAGGAATTGATAACACATTAGAAGTGATACTGTTCAGCAAAAGAAAGGTATTGGTTCAATCATACACGAGGACCATTAAGCCTATCATCCCTCCGGAGTCGGGTCGGAGAATTGGTACCAGACTTGTTCAGGACCAATTGGCTTCTTCAAATCCGCATAACTGGCGACTACTTAAGGGTTGAACAACAATTGTTTAATTTTCAATTATGAAGTAGTATAAGTATCAATATCCTTCATATTTTTACCCAGATGTCTCTTTAGTAAATTCCAGAAGATTACACTTTCCTAACCATTTAACAACATAATAACCTTACTGGTTCAATGCGGCACCAGACCAACGAAGCCCTTAAACCTTGAATTTGGTTTGTAACATTGTTGTCGAGCAGTTCGTCTGTTAACAAATCGGAAGATTCAAATCGCTGCTCTCATGAAAACAATCTCAGGTGATAAAATAACGATGGATTGTAGACGATTTATTTATAAAGGTCATAATTTACTTTTAAAATGATATAATCCTGATCAAACACAACATGGCTACTCTGAAAAAAGGAACAGTTGGAATCTACTAATTCTACCAACGAGACACTTTTCTTTTGTTCGCATAGCATTTTGACGTCTTGAAATCGACGATTTGCCTGAAAACGTTTTCAGCAGCGGTCTAGTTGTTAAAGACTTCTTAGTAGTAGTAGCTTTCGAGATTCCTGCGAAAAAATGGTAATCGGTTAGCCAGAGATCCGATGTGAAATGATTCGTATGTGAGGGTTACGTAAATCTATTAGTCGAGAATCTACAGCGTTACAGGTACCAGATTTTGTCGAGGATTTTTGTACAAAATAATTGACTGTTTCTGGTTGCCCTTTTTAAAATGTGTGGCAAATTTGATCTAATTGTCCAAAGCCATATAACATGGATCTAAAAAGCGACAATGTTGCTAATTTCAAAACAATTTCCACGTAAATTAGTTCTTTTATTAAGGCTAGCAAACGGATAAAAAGAATCGCGAAGAAATACCTTTCTAATATGTATCCACCCTACACACATAAATTAGTTGGGCATTTTAGATTCTTTCGAGTTTTTTCTTCGTTTCATTAAACCACAATATTATTTGACATCGGTCTCATCCTATGCACACTTTGGTTTTTTTATGTTTTTTTTTCATCGATATTTCCGTTTTCTTGCCAAGTACGATATATTGTTGTGGTTTTTGTTATTATTTGAAAAATAAAGGACAATCAATCAGTGCTGATCAGTCTCGCGCTATGCATTCGACTTCATCAAGCATTGTAGAGATTAATAAATGCATATATTTGCCAATAAAATGACTTTCGGTGGCCTACCGATCTATCACGTCAGTGTGCTTATCCTCTCAACCAAGTCTGGTACCAATATACCGATTCCAGCGGAATGGAAGGTTTAGTGTGCCTGGGTACGGGATCGAACCAAGGATTGTTGGAAAGCGTATTGCAGGCCACCTCTAACTACTACGCTACACGCGCACCATTAGTATTTAAATCAGGTGTATTGCAAATGCCATTTGAACTCTTTCAACTATAGCAACACTCCACGAAAGTAGTGTATTGTAACCATTCAGGATTCTTTTTGAGATCAATTGAGAATTGTAGAACTATTTTATAATTTTCTGCGTTATTCGTTTCCATCTACACATGAGACTCAACCTATCTTTATTCATTTATTCACAGATAGGTCAGTGACTCCGTCATTGATTGCCAAATAAAATCATTACAAAATTATTTCTGTTGAAAGCCACAAGCCATATGACGTCTTACTTTCAAAGGAAAGGATCCTAGATAGTCGATCTCGCGCACGCTCCTCCTCCTTAGGTTACAAAAGAATTCTTCATCAGTACTGTCCGATACGCTTGTTGAGTGTTCTCTACAATTTTTACACGAAGATTACCCTCTTCTGCATATCGTGAACTTTGAGTCACAACAACAGCAATCAGGATTCCGTCATGAAACCTGTTGTATGGACCACATCCAGGCCGTATTCAGGACCATAAGAGTATGTCGCCAGCATCATTTGCCTCTTGAATTCACTTTTTTCAAATATGACATTACATTAAACGCATTTCCAGCGTTGGAACGAAATGTATCACAAAAACACAGCTTTTATATCACCCTCTAACCATACATCGTGAAAGAGATCCAGAGATCGAAATAAGAAATTAGAAAATCTCTAGTTAAATATAAGATTTGATCCCATCTATTGCAGCGTTTGGTCAGGAACAGCTACTTTGTAAGTAGATTCCTCGCGAAAAGTGTCTTCTGGTTGAAGGCTCCTCTCAAACGATGTTGAATAGCTCGAGGCCAATGATTGCCTTAGGCGAACTAGCTGGGAGCAAACCTACAAATAATACAGCTATGAAAACCAGACATTGCGAAAAATTACCGACTCACATATATAGTAGACATCCTCAGCTTCTGATCGAAAAGTCGCACGTCCTCTTTGGTAATGGGATGGTCTTCAGGAGGGCAGAATGATAACTCTTCACCAAGAAAAGCATCCGTAAAACGAATCCCTTCACACAGATGTGAAATGTCTTTCAATTTCTCGAAACTAAAACTTCGTGAGCTATAAAAAATACAAGTAAGAAATATGTACAAAACTATTCTGAAATGACAGAGATACCTTTAAGAAAGTAAAAAATAGTGAAACGTAAGGATATGAAAACACCATATTCATGTCTCAAAAAAGAAGAATGAGGAGAAAGTAAATCAACCATCTTAGTCGTTGACGAGTGCGTTCTTCTCCCCAATATACCATCACTTGAAGCTCACTAGCTGTTCGCTGTTGCTACAACAAAACTACTTTAAATGGATCTAATAAGTTTCGAAACCAAAAGGGAGTACAGAAATACAGGTATGCAAAAATGCTTACTGCTGTTGACGCAGTAGAGACAATTGAGTTCATTGAAGATATGGGAGAATGGAGACGTATGGAAACCAGCTTAAAAAGGCTAAAATAACTGTAGGCGATATTAAGCGCGTCAAAATTTTTTGAAAAGTTAGATGAGCGTTACGATAAATTTTTCTTCAGGATAAAATCATAATTATAAGTTTTAAGTGAATTTTGTTTACGACCACATATCTAAATGTGTTACTACAGAGGACATTTAAATGAAAATAAAAACAAGACGTAAGCAAAATAAATAACAGTGAATATCCTTTCCTTAGAGTCACCACGATCTATCACAATTCCAGGAGCTGGACGAATATCAGCAGGAATGTGTTCCAGAGCGCCAGATTCTGTAGTGCATAAAACGACTACACGGGAAAACGCTCGTCTAAAAGTTCAAGTTTTATAATGAATCATATAAGATATAATCACATACAATGCTCTTCCAATAGCTTCTGAATCAACAACGGTTGTTAGTAACAAACCGGTTTCCTGAGTTTGTCAACGAAAATGAGAAAGTTGATTCATGACAAGACTGTAAGATATAAGTTCCATTTCGTAAAATACGTAGGTCATCTCTGGCCTTCACTCTAACAACTGCAGCTCCACCCAGTCCTCGAACCGGCATCTTAAAAGAAATAATACTTTATGTAGAAGTGTATTAAAAAAGTAGAAAGAAAAATTAAGAGTTTATTTCAGCTGAAAGTAACCATAAAAATGAAATTAACACCATTGAAGTTACACAACAAAGATTTAAGAAAAGAAAAGAAACAATGAAACATTATCTATAAATAAAAGCTTATAAGAAAAAAAAGAATACCCTATAGTTCACTTGAGGTCCATCTCCTCCCTCCACCGCAATCAGAAGATTTGTATAGAATCGAGCAATCTGAGACGGGGAAAATTCAATTCGAAGCGGAACAGTACGACGTGCATCCAGAAGTAAGATTTGGCTGTCCAAGAGCTGCAACCAATATAGTCGTTCTTCATTAGAGCATTGAATAGTGATAGGAAAGATTTTAGAAAATAACTAGTGTACAGTAAAAGGTGGTCCAGAATGACTGAGCTTCGCCCTTATTCGAAGAGAGGTATCTGTACGATTGGTAACATCAACGTTCGAAACAGCTGTATCTCCAATAGCTACGAAACCGAACGCTACTTCGAGTTGAGGGATATAAAGCACAGACCTAAATCTCAATTTTCAGAAAATAAAGCTGTCATAAAATTCTTATTGGTAAGTGAAAAAAAAACCTCCGCGTCGGATTAGAAGTCAGTTGTGAAAAGCATGGAACCATAGCGTTTGTAGATAAAGAGCTAGATGATCTTGCAGAGGAATGCGGTCGAGAGCTCAACTAAAGATATATTCGTCAACTTCATTCACTCGCACGTCATTAGGTTGTATGGGGCATACGAAAGAAGTGAATAACGACCAAAAACAGCTACGAGCCGCTCTCTGGGGAACTTAGCAAACCTATTAGTTGCCTTAACGACCTTTGAAGAGTATACGTGGACTTACTTCTTCAAGCTCTGAAGTGTCTCACCACTTCTTCCCAATCATAGAATCAACCAGTATACACAGAATCAAGAATGATTATGACTAATGTATGTTGTGTGCAAACCATCCCAGCACAACAGATATAGGAATTATATTTTTGATCATAAAAAATACATAGTTGGTTTTGGCTTACATTTACTCACAAACAGCAATAGGACGCAACATATAGTACTATGCAGCTAACGGAGTGAAGTGTCATCATAGAGATATGCGTACAATTACCAAAATATGTATGAAAAACAGCTTGAATAGCTAATAAACAAGCAAACAACAGCACGGAAGTTGATGAGAGCGAACACAAAAATTTATACACAAATACTAATTGTTTACTTATTATACATAGAGTGCTTGCTAATTAGATCGTACTTGCCTAGCTTTCCCTTTATTGCTTTCGTTGCCTTATAACCCTAATCCAAGGATGGAAAATGGATTGTATACGGGGTTTGAATGCAACTTTACAATCATTCTTGTATTCATTATAAATGGCCCAGAAAGATATCAGAGAGACAGAATAAGATGCAAGAGAGCTTTAAGGTGAACATTGGGATGGCTGACAATAATGATTGTGGCTTAAGCCACCCAGTTGTAGTTGCAACTTCAAAAGATTTGTACGTTTGTATTTTATAGAATAACACACGCAAACGTCGCGATGCTCGAAAAGGATCACCACCAGGAACGAATATTGTAAGAGAAAGAGGAACTATTAAAATCATAAAAGCAAAAAAACCGCCTCACAACGCACCTCTCCCTCGCATGTAACCTTCCCTTGATTACAAGCAGCACCATGATCCATTTTCTAAAATGTATACATTAGGAAATAAAAAAAAGAAAATCAAAAAGAAACCGAGAAGGAAATAATATTCAAATGAATGTTGGCGGTACCATTCGCTTCGGAGTAGAGTCTTCACCATGTAAAGCATTTTGAGAGGTGAATTTTTAGCCAGATATATTTCCAGTTCGTCTTGATCTAATCTCTTTTTTAACCCACCTAAGACAACGTGTACAACGTCTAAATTTTTGTGTCAAGCCCATGGAACAACGTATAATTTCTCATCTCTCACGCAACGAATAATATGTGACTCATGATTTTCACTGTAGTTTCGCAATAGCCCGCCCCTTATTTGTGTATTCGGCTCTACAATTTGGCTTATCTATTTAGTTTTCCATGTTTCTATTGAAATACGTTGCTGTCGCCTTTGGCGGTCGATTTTGCAACACATATAGTATATTTCTCCAATTTTATACAACATTTACAACTATCCACTTTAAAGAAAAGTATTTATCGCCTAGGAACCCTATAATAAACGAGGCTTGGCTCGATCTCGCGCTCCAAACAAACCGAACTCTCCATCCTTTGAGATCAGGAAAGTAGTTCCAAAAAAAAACATTACCTGGAAACATCGGTAGGTCACGCAAGATCGTATAGGGCAAATATTTTACCTGTTCGAGGCTCAGCGTAATAGATTGTAATCCCAAAGTTATTGACCAACGCCAAAAACTCTACCCTCTTATAAATTCAGTACTACAACTATGATTCTTAAAAGAGATTTCAAATGAAAAACAACCAATTGCTGGTAATAACTGGATGTTCCACGGATTTCCACTCACTGAGGTTTTTCCTCACTGATGGATCTCGAGCCGGTTAGTCGTGAGGCTACGTGGCGCGTCCCCAGGTGGCGGATAGGGGGTCAAACGCGAACCAAAAGCGACCTTGTGCTTCCCAGAGCAGCAGGTGGATCAAAGGGATGAACACTCTTTTTCTGCTGCGCAGATCTGGCAGTGCAAATTGTATTCTACAAGTCAATTCGGCCAAAAGCCTGCAAGCAAGTGACTAGGAAGTACATGGGAGGCGGTTAGGAGTCCTGTCCACTCAACTCCAATGAACTCTGGGAAAGACTGGCAAGCTACTCATTAGTATATTCAGCCCCCATGGTTAGAGCCCGGCAAGCTATCCCATGGGTACAAAAGATGCCAAACAGAGTAAAATAAATGAGAGTCATTCTCCTGACCACGAAAGAGCCCCCGATAAGGCAGCGTTGGGTAGGACGAGTACGGAGAGGCTGCTACAATCTCAGGGCTATCTGCGCTACCTAAATGTGATAGGACTAAGGTGACGATCTGTACCTACAACGCAAGATCGCTTGCATCTGAGTCCGCTGTTGAGGACTTGCTGATGCAGGCCAGAAAGATCAGATACGACGACATCGGACTGGCTGAGACGAGGAGACATCATTCCTTTAACGCCGTTTATGATTCTGGAAAAGAACTCTTCCTTGGAACATGCGACAATAGAGGAGTTGGAGGCGTTGGTGTCCTCGTCAACACGAGTTTGGCCATGAACATCGAATCGTTTAAACAACTAACAACCCGAATCGGACGGTTAAGGTTGAAGAGATGTGGGCCTATGCCGGCTCTAATTATCTACGTCGTCTACGCAGCTACCTCAAGCTACGACGAAGATGAGGTCGAAGCGTTTTATATGGACTTGGAGAAGTTCTACAGAGAAGATCATACCTCCTTCAAAGTCATAATTGGCGACTTCAACGCTAAGATTGGACCGAACAGGGAGAGAGGCTATCCGAGTTTATCATGACGACCAAGAAAATCCATGGTAACTCACAGTTCCAAAAGCCCCTCTCTCAACGCTGGACGTGGGAATCCCCCAATGGAGAGTACCATAGTGAAATAGACCACATCATAGTAAACCGAAGATTTTGCATAACCGATTTGGGTGTGCAAATGCACTGGCTCGTCTCTTCACAGGCTACCTGTTAGAATGCAAGGTTCCAAACAATGGAAGACCAGCAAAACCGTGTTGTTGTACAAAAAGGGAGACCTCCACGACATTGGCAACTATCGCCCAATCTGCCTGCTGTCCGTCGTAAATAAACTCTTTACTAGAGTCATTCTCAACAGGATGGACAGAACATTGGACGAGGTACAGCCATGCGAGGAAGCAGGGTTCCGAAAAGGATTCAGTACGATAGACCACATACACACAATAACGAGGCTCATCGAACTATCACGAGAGTATAAAAGACCGCTCTGTCTCACTTTCATCGACTTGAGGAAAGCCTTTGACTCCGTTGAGACAGAAGCGGTTATAGAAGCTCTGGGAAACCAGGGCGTCGCTACCCAAACACCACTCCTTCGTGAGCTATAGAAGAATTCACGAATAGAATACCGTATCGCCATTTTACAACGCAATTAAAATGAACGTAAAGAGGGGTGTTCGACAAGGCGACACAATGTCGCCAAAACTTTTCACGTCGAGCCTCGAAGACGTTATGCGAAAATTGGAATGGGACAATGAAAGAGTGAAAAATCATGGTCGGCAACTACACCATCTTAGCTTTGCTGATGATATCGTCCTTATAACATCAAACATCAGTCAGGCGGAACGAATGCTTGCCGACATTGACCGAGTATGTGGAAGTATTGGTCTTCGACTATACATGACGAAAACGGTATTCATGAAAACGGATCGGTCTCAAAGGCCCCATTTAAGCTCAACGGAACAAATATCTCCGAATGCAACAGTTATGTGTACCTAGAAGAACTCGAGAACTCAAATGATGAATGACGTAGCTCCATAGCTGAGCAGGAGGAAGAGAGCAGCTTAGGGAGCTTTTAAGAGCATCGAGGATGTAGTGAAGAGGATGAAGAACACTCGACTCCGTGCCCACATTTTTGAATCAACGATGCTTCCTGCATTAACATACGCATCAGAGACCTGATCGCTACGTAGGCAGGATGAAAGAACACTCAGCGAAAGGGCGATGCTAGGAGTGTCGCGTGTCACGCAAGTGAGAGAGGGAATACGAAGCTCGGACCTACGTCAACGATCGAAAATTAGAGACGCCGTCCTTTACGCCAAAATGTCAAAAATAAGGTGGGCCGGGCACGTGATGCGACGAAATGGCAACCGATGGACAAGAGCCGCCACGGATTGGATTCCTCGGGATGTCAAGCACACAACAGGAAGACCACCGACCCGATTCTTCAGAGTTCTTTACAAACACGCTGAACGAATGGTATGATGCTCAACGTGTCCCTAGAGCGAGCAGAACCCTTTGGACCACTCTTGCACGCGACAGGGACAGATGGAGGAATTACTGGCGCCCGCTTGATTCAATCGAAGATCAACGGGAATACAGGTGATACAGTTGAACTGGATGTTAAATTGTATGTTCAAATAAACGCTTGTGTTATGTCGGCCGAAGAGAACTGAACTTTTTCGAATTGTTCAACGAGTGTAAAAAATACAATTCATAAGCCACAGAAACATCCAGTGTTTCTCATATGCGAAGAAAGTAAAGAGAGGTACATAGAAGGACAAAGATGACTTCAGTGGTGGAGCAATATGATGCATCACGACACTTGGATTATCGAGAACAGATTTTGCAATGGACTGCAGCTTCTGGGAGAATGAACAGAACTTTAAGAATTTTTGGAGTACTTCTAATATCTCGTTGTGAAAGTAAAGTGGCTTGGGCAGGCGACGAATCAGAATCGAGGGTACCAACATCTTTTGAAGAGATGAACATATTTATTAGACTGTGCCTTCACATAACAACTGTTAACACTATTAAGAGGAATTCCAAACTTCGCTTATGTATTTCATCCTCTTGAATCCCAAATCCCATCAAGAGATAAATTTGAAAATCTGTCTTACTTAGCTTACAATGAAAGTAGAACTGGAGACTTTTAAAATGTCTTCTAAACAATATGCGAATTGCTAACTTTGCTTCAGTAGAGAAAATTTCCTGTTTGAAAACCTCTCTAGGACGCTGGAAAGATTGCACAAGCTCAAAAAGTTTTCAAATTGGTGAATAGAAGCTCCTTAGGTAAAGGATTAACTATTCGGCTTTGATTAGACCATGAAGGAAGTGGCATGTGGTCGATTCCATCAACCATCATAGGAATGATTGAATGCGTATTTGGCCTATACACTAGCCAAAGGTGGCCCAATGATGTTTCAAGTTAGTGCTTTTATCCTTCCAAACAAGTTTTAACCAACTCGTCATCCACGGAGAGATGAAGGCATGGTGAGCTTAGATGAAGGGATCGAACCTTTGTTCGATACAGTGCATATTGCAAATTCACCTCTAATCACTGCTCTACACCAGCCCCTCCTGAGGTTATATATATGTATATATATTATAAATATATAAATGTTATATGTATATATGTTTGTATATATGTTTGTTTGTATGTATATATACATATATACAAACTCCACAAGTATATATATAAATGGTATACCAAAAGGTTCAAAAGTTGATGGCAAAACGTTTAGGTTATACGAGTTGTTACGATAGAGTCGAGTATCTCTAATGTCTTCAATGATAAAACATATGGAATCATAATATAAGCTGGTACTCTTAGTTTCCTTCTTCTTAGAACAGTTCCGTCGCGAAAAGAACTAACCCGTTTGCAAAAAAATTTTGCAAACTTTAATTTGTACAAAATAAGCTTCTCAGGCGACGCGTGATATAACGTCTGCATCGGGAAGCTGTATAGATTAAATATATGGAGAAGAGCAATAAAAAAGTAGTGGGTGGGCGAGCAAAATAAAGAGCTGAAAGGAAAATGAATCATGCTAAATAGAACGATAGCAAAATAAAGTCAAAGAACAACCGTCAATGTGGCAGAAACCTTTGAAACCATTTCATTGTCAGGAACAATTGTCTTATTCATATCTGTAGTTTTATCCTGAACAGAATATGTTAGCCTTGAAAATAAATCAGGAAGACAGCCTTTACAGAAACACTTGAAACTTAACCTACCAAAGCATTTTCTGCCACAGCGAATCCAGCCTAAAACTACAAATATATTGCGCAATGTTATTGCGGCAACTATAAAAGACAGCTCCTACCATGATTCCACCACTGCTACATGATTTAGTGGAAGAGAGATTACGCGAGGTACACGGCAATGATGGTTTACTTAAATAGAGCAGTGTGAATGCACCTTTTTTTACTAATTAAGATATATGCAATGACATATATGAAACCGGAGGCGCAAAAAGGTGATTATGAGCTTTTCGTGCCTTCACTCGACTTTTTCTATGCTCTTCCAACACCTTCATTAACGATTCTGTGGAAGCACCAGAGGGTTGTTTCTGAAAAATTTTTCGTTTTAATTCTGGAAAGGTGTCCGACTAATAAGAAACATTTTCATAAACGGGTTAAAAGATTCGACATTAGAGATAATTCCACCGTTCTTACAAGAACTCAAACACCGCGATCTCTTTTTTAACGAATAAATAACTGAGAAAAACTATGCTGTTTTTAATGCCAGGGTTATCAATGTTTCGCAAGAATTTACTAACCTAACTTATGTGTAATAGTCACTTTTAAATATACTTCTTGCTTAAGTTAAGACAATAAATACTCGTTTCCAGAATTTTTGATTATCGAAGATACACTCTTCGTTAGGATCAAAGGTATTCCTTTAAAACCTCTTGAATTGTCCTTATACTTAAATGAAGCGATCCCGTGGTTTCCGCAACAGAGTGCTCATCAAGTGTAGATGAAGCTGAAAAGAAAAAACAACTCTATACACATAAAAGGAACCCGAACTAAAGCCAATTTTTCCATGTAAATTACCTTCAGGCAGGATCAGAGATATACCATGGAATTCTTTAGCAAGATCATGATGTCGAGATGTAGCTTTGGCTATTAAGGCTAAAAAACATATATGTATATATACACATATATGTATATATATGCATATATATATGTATATACACATGTATGTACGTGTGCATACGTATATATATATATATATATATATATATATATATATATATATATATATATATATGTAAAAGAGTGAATATGCAGTGGATGGCTATAGAATTAATATGAAAATGCAGTAACACACAAATAGGAGTGCTCGTTTGTACGACTCCTGAAGATGAAACAGAAGGGTTTGTCGGTTCGTTGGTAACATACGATGAATCCAGAATCCGCTTGGGAGTACTCCAACTATGACTCAAATTAAGCTGAAATTTGAACGCCTCAGGAAGCTTAAAACATACAGTAACAGTTCCAAGAAAGTTCTTAATCACTTTTTGCATGTCTAATAGCATGTGATCGTAGTCTTTATTGGTAACATCAACTCGTTATGTTTTCCTTGTTTACGATTTTAGTACTAACGGAAACCTGGAACAAGATATTCAATCGTTTAATAATGATAGAACGAAATACTTGTGATTATACCAACCGCGCCGTTGGTTGCTTTCTGAAGGTGCTTCATTAGCAGCATTCAAGCATGTTCCGTCAGATTTCAGGCAACAATCACCATTATCCTGCAGTAATATAGTTGATGAAACGAATAACTGAGAAAGTTTTAAAAGACATACCGGCACTGGAAGGCCTTGGGAAAATCTAGCCTTATTTGTTTTTTCGCACGAAGAATGATTAATAATGGACTGGTGACTGCCTATGTTTAAGACATGAGAACGCTCCTCAGAGCTGTCCCAGGATAACGAAGAGATATTCGATCCGTATTTTACCACTTTCATAAAGAATACTAAAACCCTCAAGGATCAGCTGAATCTACCCCCAAATTCAAAGACTAGTGGTTGGAGGCGATTCCGATGGAGCAAGTATTGGTATTAGCAAATATGAGATATCGGGTGATGTAACATGTATAATAAAAAGTATAGTTCGATTAACTTGTCTAAGCCTAAGAAAGAGTCGCTATAGTTACTAGTCTTTAGCAAATTTTATTTATCGAAAGCACAAATTTAAGTACTAATAATAAAACCACTACTTTATTCTTCTATTATAAATACACCTGTTCTTCGTCATATTTCACTTGCAGTGTTCAAATGTGTAGTTCGTTTGCGAATTTCTCTTATTTTGAATGAATTCTTTTCTTAACGATGTTATATTCTAAAATTTTACATTGTTCTTAAACGTGTTCCTTTCTTTTTGTTATGTAGATTTTTACAGGCTGTCTTCCATGGCGGTTCATAGTAGAATAATAATATAAAAAAGACAAACCACGTGCATCAAGAGGTTTTGAGCCCAAATAGAGCGATTATCTGTTGATAGCGAAATTGAGAGCCTCTCTGTCGATCGTTTCAATGATTTTGCTTGCGGCTCATCATCGACATTCTGCATTCTGCATAGACTTTTCGCTTTCGGTACATCGTAGAAGGACTTATCGTTCCGTGTTTTTAACATCGATGCATTCTCGTTGTTGCTAACTTCACTACGCCTTTGTGCTCTATCGGCACTGCGAGACTTTCGTTCTTGTTTCAGTTTTTTTCTTCTCTCTTTTTCAACCACGATTCCTCTACGTTCCTGAGATTTGTCAATGTCAACTGCTACTTCACCACATTCCTTTCTGTTTTCGCCCTAAAAATTGCTTCCATCATTATTCACACATGTGAGCAGCAATAAGCCTACAATTTTATTTGGACGGTTCATTTTCGGGCATTGGAAGGGTAGTGGTTGAAGATGTTGTAAAACACATGCATAATAAGTGTAGTTTTCCACGCCTAGGGCCAGCCAACCCTCCCAACCATCCGAAATCGGCAGATTGGTGCCAGATTTATTGGGACAAGCCTCCTTCGATCTACAAAGAATAGCGACTCCATTTGAATGAATATGTGAGAAAACTCTAGCACAGCTATCAAAATTTTCCAGCAATATGTGTAGATCTGTAAATGGATACAAGGTAAAAGCAGTGCACATGGCCAATTCAATTACCCATTTCTATTCCAGAAGAAAACAAACGCACACGTTCCATAAGCTTGAAACGTTTGGCGTTGAACAATCCTTAGAGATACGCCACGCATTCGAAATTCATTAATTTTTTACTTTTTTTTTTCATTTACTAAAATTGACCCAATACATATTTGGTCCAGAAAATAATTCGTTATGACCTTTTAATATACGAGGTATAGTATTGATTGCCTAACAAATAAATCTTGTACGAATTCGCCTCCACTGAATGAATGGCGGCTTGGTCACGTCGAATTGCTGGGTCGACTCGTGACCACATGTATTGCATGGCACTTTTATCCACTGCGCTTTTCCGCGCACTCTAACTTACCTCAACTTTCCTTCCCACCGTTTCTCCACACGATTTGGTAAGTTTTTCCACTTTGTACGGTTTGTTATCTGAATTTTTGGCGTTGATATGCACACATCGCTGCTCAAGAAAACGAAAAATCTCACACTCTGCTAACCTTCATATTACGACGATCTGTTATTCCAACGTATTTAGTATATTTTAAGCTTTGTTAAAATTAAAAAAGAGCTAATGAAGAAGTTTGCGATTATTCGGCACACATAGAAGAAAAAACATAACTAGCCTCGAAGAACAATTCTACTACCCTCTCTTGAACTTTTTTTCGCTTTTTCTTTTTCGTAGTCTTCCTTAAAATATCATCGTTATTTGATTTATTTTTTCTAGTTATTCGTCGTAAAGTCGAAAAGAAAAGATGTGATTTACAAATATGATGAGATAAACTCCATAATCGTTGTTTTGTCTCCGACACGAAGAATTAATGTGTGACAAAGCAGAGAAGCTGTTATACCACTAAGGTTAAGTATTGTTAACCATTTATTTTTTGCATAGGTAGGTTATATGTTATTGCCTTCGCATTCGTATTCTCGTCCGATCGATACCTATCGTTTGTGCGCGCATCCGCAATGCTGTTACGGCTCGCTCAACCTATCAGAGGTGTATTTTTGCTCTGCCTACTTTCAGTCTATGTTAATTTTTGTAGCCTTTTTTCTAACTCACAAAACTTTATGCACTTTTTGGCATAGCAAAATGTTTGAAATACAGACTTGGTAAGTTAGAGAATAGTTCTACGTAGTGGTTTTCTATTGTGGTTGTTAAAAATTGTAATTATGCATCAGAAAGAGAGACTTGTAAATTATGTAGTTAGGTACATAGAAAAGTACACATGCGATGTACACATGCGCACACACATTACATTTATGCACAATTGAAAAAAGCTTCAAAAATTTTTACTAACTCACCGACATCATATGATTCTACCTTCTACACCGCAACACCGCAAATAAACTAAACTTCACTCAGTGCTGTTGTATTATCATCGTCGTACTGAACAAACACCAACCAATTCATTCAAAAGTATGACATTATCAGGGCATTATCAAAGAATGTTTTGTAACAATTTTTTCCTCATTGGTATTACCAGCCCTTAATCAAAAGTATTTCCTAAGCAGAAGTGCTCGCATCTTACCTCTGGTGGTACGTTCTTCAACGAAAATGCGAATGCTGACAGAACCTAAATCTTTAAACTGTGGTCCGATATATATACATATAAACGTTTGTTCATGTGTACGTATTAAGGTATACCTACGTATTTTCATGTGAATATTTGGGCGTGTATATTTGCTTGTGTGTGTTTGTATTCTTCGTTCGTGTAAAGATACTCTAAAAATTTGAATTCATTTTTTAAATTAGCGACTCTTCAAAACATTCTCATCGAGAATGGCGTGTCATTGGTTTACTTGATATGATTTCAGTATATCGTTAATAGCGAATTAAATAAAGATTCAACACCAGCTGTTGAGGAGACTGGTCCGGCAGCATCGGATGAGCCAACTGGATCAATCACCGAGGTTCGTTCATATTTTAATCGTATGGTTTCGTAATGCTAGCGGAATAGCTGTGTAATATAAAATGATTCTATATACTGTACATCTAACTAGGTAAGCATTTACAAGTATTATACTGTATACATGTGTACCACTGCTGCTAGTATAAGTCGCAGCTCGTTATTTCCGTGCGTCGAACACAGAATTCAGATTGCGTCTACTTCGAACGTCGACAATAAAGAAAATAAGACAAAAGAGTCGGATGATAAAAGGAGCGAAGCTGTCGAAGATGCTGACGGTGAAATTAATTCACAATCAAAATCCTAATATTTCATATGCTCTTATTTAGAGACTATTAGCAAGCTCCAATCACTCCAGGTTAATATTGATCACATCACGCATCATTTGTTCTGGTTTTACTCTTGTCTTCAGTACTTTGATGACAATTTTAATCTGTCGTTTTGTCTTGTCGAAGATCTTATTCTTGTCTAAGTTGGATTCTGTAGTCCGTGACTGCACTGGAAATGTTGAAGTAGGTACTTTTTCTGACACTTCCAATTCAGGGCGACAGATTGCTGATGGTGAAGTGAGAATCATCTTAGAAGAAATCATTGAAGCTACGACTATAAATACTGTATTTTCTAAGCTCTGAAGCTCAACATTTGCAATAATATCTTGTTTAATTGTTTGTTAAAAAAAAGAATAAATCATTGAGTAGACTTGTACGAATGAAATTGTAATGTAGTTGAACACTCGGCTTCGTCAAAACGATTGTCTGAAAAAATGCTAGGTGTTCACATAACTTGCACCCTTTAAACGATTTTTCTTCACAAAATATTCAATAAAATGTTTCTCTAAAATGTGACGTTTACATTTTACATCATTTAAACATGATTGAAATCCGTATCGTTTACAATATACACTATATATATATATATATATATATATATATATATATATATATACATATTACAATTATTGCAGTGTACAACCTCTACATTGACTACATCTAGTATTGACCTGTTTGGTACACATTAAAGTAGATTTTTTCGAACCTGTTATAACAGGCAACACAGCGTCTCTGTCATTCCGTTGTCTCGAAATTCTATCAGCCTTTTCAAGTACATGGCTAAGTGATAGCGTTAGGACACTAATAATTTCATAAATATTCAAGTACACTCGTATCTTGTGATGTCTGAGAAGTCCCTGGTAAATTCTGTTGGGAAGTTCGAAATGTAATCTAATCCTATGAAACCTGTCTTCCATATCGTTGAATGAATTATAGGAAACATGGAGGTGAGCCATAACCTTGAACGTTTATTTGTTAACAAAACTTGACAGCAAACGACGATGGATTGTTTAGACCTGATGATAATTCTAGTCTATAGTAAGCACATAATGAGTTATGATGGTTTATCCAAAACTCCCAATAATTTTCCGACAACTAAAGTACTTGAGCACCGCGAAGAGCTTGGAGACTTAAGAAAGTGACTTAGCTTTGTCGCTTTGAGGTTATAGAACAAGATTCTTCTCGAATACTACTTTTGGTGTACATTTGCTTCAAAATCCACATTCAAGGAATATGCAAAGAATGCCCAAATTCCTAAATTTTTTGACATCATAAAGTATACGAATATATACATATATATTAGAAAAGAATGCCTTTTTTGAAGAAAACAGTGGAATTCTACGATTTTTACTTTGGTCATTAAATTTCAGAAAATATGCAAATGCAGTGTATGGCAATGCTGTGATAGGACTTTTATAAATTCCAATTTTATGACATGTTATGCAGACAGAAATCATTGGAATTAAATCCATCAATTAAGTGTGTTTGTTCTTAATTCAATGTTATCCTCAGTGTTGGTCATATTAATGCCTCAGGGATGCGCTATGCATTCGAGCTAATACATATTAGAGATGATTGAATGATTATGACATTTAAACAATGACTTTCGTTGGGCAACTCACCTATCAAGTCAATGTTTTTATCCTCCCAAACATATCCACTACCAATTTTTGGAATCCGGAATGATGGAGGCCTCGGTTGCCGAGAACACGAGATCGAGCCAAAGGCAACGTGGCCAAGCACTGAAATGCACCCCTTTGGTAAAATTGCGAGGTCAAAATTTTTGCGTATTATTGAGTACCATTATTTAGCTCTATTCTTTTATTATACAATTAGAAAGTTTGTTTCTCCGCAATTAAAGTACAACTAGACGTCGTAATGATCTTATCGACATACGGGATGAGAATAACAGTGCTTGCAAACAGTTATGTCGATTGCCTAATTGTCATTTTACTTTCCACCGCTTTTAATTTTCATTTTCAATGTCATTGTGGTTGTTAATAGCAAATAAACGAGTTGATTGACATTAACACCGAATTTCATTATGGTTCCGCCGCTTATTCTCCTCTTTTCTGAGGAATTGCTGTAGCTGCTTCGTATTATCATTCATACAATTTCGAGCGAATGGAAAACCCTACATTTTCTGTCAACAATATTTTATATGGATATCAACAGGTAAATTTGAAAATTCACATGTATTTTGTAAGGATATTTGCGTTCTAACAGTAACACTTTAAGATGAATGATAAAAAAAACCGGTGTGCTCGAAATGACGAAGCTGAATTCGTGGACCAAAATTGCCAAGAAAAGAAAGTTAGAACTTCATTCACGAAAAATCAGGTTTATTATTTATTCACATAATTAGTTAGTAATGTATTAGGTTGTTCGGAGAATAATGTTGCTTTCGTAATGTCATTTTTCTTCTACAAAAGGATAGAGGATAAAGTGGTTGGCGTTGATCAATCCCTAATAGATGCACCATGCATTCGACTTCATCGGACATCGTAGAAGTGATTGAATGATGTCTGGCCTATACTATAACTTGCAGGTGCTGCGCGATGTGTCAACTCAGTGTTTTTTATATCCTCCCATACAATTCTGGTACCAGTTTGCTGAACCGGATGGATGGAAGGTTTGGTGAGCCCAGGGCGTGGGGATCGAATGAAGTGTGTATTGAAGGACACCTCTAACCACTGCTCTACACGTGCCCCTATCTTATCTCTCTCTATATCTTTTTCTTGTATATGTTTTAATTAATTTCATAATTAATTAATGCTGCCAATTATGTTTTTGACATATCTAAAACGTTAGAAATTCAGGTGTCAAAAGAAAAATTTCGACAAGTCTATTTCTACGATTTCAGACTGGGACATAGAGTAGCACAATTAACGCATGGGGTCAAGGAGCTGTTAACAAACGCACAGTGCAACGTTGGTTTCAAACTTTCACCGTGGAGAATCCCACTTCGAAGATGAGGAAGGGCACGTTAGACTGATAAACGTAACGATAATAACGGACACGTGTAGCGCAGTGGTTAGAGGCGCCCTGCAATGCACAATGCATTCGATACCGCGCGGCGGGCTCACCAAGATTACTATCTCTTCGGAGTCGGTAAATTGGTACCAGAATTGTATGGGAGGATAAAAATACTGCCTTGACACATCGGCTGGCCCCCGCAAGGCATTGTATAGGCCACATACGCATTCAATCACCTCTATGATGTCTAATGAAGTCGAATGCATGGCGCATCCCAAGGATTGATCAACGTCAACCACTTCATCCTTTATCCTTTAACATTAATAACAGTATTATGTTTCTTGCTAAGCACATTTCTACCATATATCGTTCGATACTGTGGAGAGGAATTTGCTTTTTTTTCTTTTTATAGGATTCAGAATAATTAAATTTATTCAAAAGTAGATTGTTGATTGTTTGTTATGGTTTTGGTAAATTCATTTGTTGATGACTGTTTGTATGTGTGGGCGAAAACCATTAGTGACAAGGAAAACACAAGCTGTTTGAATTGCAATAAATTGTTGTTGGCGCTCGTGTACAAGAAACACGTGACGACTTCTAAACGGGTGTATTCTTTTAGCATTTATCTGCGGCATTCTTAAGTGATTTTCCCTCTTTATTGTGATTATTTTCGAAAGCTTTCCTTCTTTTTTGTTCTAGCAACATGTTGAAAAAGGTTATATTTGCGCGTTTTAACAATGTTAATTAACAATCTTCTTAGCCTCATCCTTGTTACGGTATTTTTGAGTGCCTCCCATTCCAATGTTGTTGTCCATGGCAGACAAGAAGTTGTATCATGTTAACCAATTCTCTGTTAGTCAGTCGTCCAAACTTCAACTGATTCAGTTTCATTTCTATTTTGACGTTTTAAATCATCTAACATTTTCTTTTCTATTGAATCTGCTGTGTGTTAGTTACGCACTTAGATATCTAAGTATACCGTCCTCCCTTATTCCTAGATCTGCTGAACACATGGCTTTAGAAACTGCTTTATTCTACCTTTATTAATACCGTTTGTCGTGTATCAAAGTATGCAACCTTACGTCTAGCATTTCCGCTTCACTTATGCTCTATAAAAGTCCGAAGAGCTATGCTCGTAGAAATATCAATTTCCTTGGCGGAGTCTTGCAAACGATCCAATGGTAGCTGTCGCCAAAAATAGCGAAAACAAATTGTCTTATTTTCATCACCTCAAAAGAACTTATAACAAGGCAACTTTGGGTGGGATGAGCCAAACAAGGTCACTAAATCTCAGCATCATTCTAGCCATCTAGGGTCTGGTGATAGTATAAAGGCGTATTGTACATACGTCGCTACAACGCATACACACTTGCGTCTGAATCTTTGACTAACGATGTGATATTAGCTAAGAAGGTTAAGAACGGTATCACTAGATAGGCCGAGATTGGAATACCTCAGTGATTTATGATGCCGAAGAAAAAAGGTTTCTCGAAACCTCAAGCAGTTGAAGAGACTCTTTAAATCAACGTCTCCATGTCAGTGCTAATAAAGCCGATAATTTAAAAGCACAAGTCCGTCGGCAGAAGCACTCCGGTAGATACCCAAACGCGGAGATGCGCGAGCAACATGCCGATCTTGCAAAGTTCTTCAGAGAAGGGATAAAAGGAAGGACGAGAGAAGAGCATCATTACTGCGTTAAGATGCAAAAGTCAGAGAAACATAACGAAATCCCGCCCAGTTATAACCGATGGAAATTGCGCTTAAGAAATTTACACATAAACATAGAACGTTAGTATAAATTGTCTTTTTCAAGTCTGTCATATTCGGAACTCTTCAGCTCTGATTATCGAAATCTTATCCGCAGCTATCGAACAGCCGTGACTTTGAGCATGTATGTGTTTGGACAGCATAGTATTTAAGCAGTTCAGCTTGCTATTTAGCAGTTCTCTTCCTTGATGGGAAGATAGATGTGAATATAGCCCGTTCCTTAGATTTATTACGTTCCGAATTCTTATAATTTTGTCGGCGAGTGTAGCGCAGCGATTAGATGTGTCCTGAAATTCACACTGGATCGATCGATGGTTCGATTCAGCGCATCGTGCTCACCAATCCTTCCGTACCTCCGAGATCGGAAAATTGATAATGAGAGGGTAAAGGCATCGACTTGATACATAGGAAGACACCGCAGATCAGTGTATGGAGCAAATATGCATTCAATTACCTCTACGATGCTTGATGAAGTCGATTGTATGGCGCATTCTTCAGGGATTGATCGAGGCATACCACTTTATCTTCGCTTTATTAACTTATTATTGCAAGAAATTTTTTTATCAGGAATTATCGCGAGTACTATTGATCAGGAACTGTTCAATAGAAAACAATTCATAGTGGTTTTACATGATTTTGAAATGAATTCATCTGATATTATGATGCTACCGCTTGTAAGTTGCCGTTAACCCAGCGGCTAGACTGACTTGGTGTGTTACATTATCATAAATCTTCAGCCTCTTATAATTATCGTATTTTTGGCGTCGACATCACTAATAATTCTTCTTACAATTTCCACTAAATTTTGGATTAAAAAGTTTTTGTTAAACCTACCTAGTTAAGAAAAATGTAGTGTAAAGTATTTCCTGTTTACAAGCATCACTTTCTTTATCTGGAATGTGCTTCAAGCTTTCCTTTAGTGTGACGAAAGTTCTATTCCTCACTAGCTATGCTTGGAATCGATTTCGTCGATTTTATCCCTCATCTGAATCATCGTGGATAAGATTTGATGATGGAGTTCGTTGATCCGTTTTCATGTGAGGTTATCAATCTCGTTCTATATGGGCGTCAGTTAGACACTCTTCGGCAAAACGACACCGTCCACTCTTTCTGGAGTCGCAGTAAGGGAGCTGCTTGAAAAAGACGTGCGGTTCTTATTTTTAGACGGAATTTCTCATTTCATGAATGGTTACATAATAAACAGACGAATGCACAAAAAACGTACATGGCTAAGTTTCATGATTAGATCTTCTCTGTAAAAATGAGGTAGAAACCACTTTTTATAACTCGGTCACTGAAGCCGTGCCCATGGTTTCTTAGATTGTCTGTATTCAAAATGGTAAACATTCTTGCACTTCTAGGATCTACACTTTATGCCCTTTTTCAAGAATAGGTTCAAGGTAAGTATTTGTGTTCTCTTACCTACAGCAGTTCTTCTGTTATGTTTTCAAAGCCAAAATCAATCTTTTTCTTGACTTGATGAATCTATGGCTTCTGTTCATAATCATTAATATCACTCTGGGGTTTCCACACGACACGCGTTTCATTCAAAAGTTTAATAATTACCACTAATTAACAACACAATAAGAAAATACAACAATGTTTGAAGTGTAGCTTTTAAAACAAGTTTTTGAAATGGAGAACATATATACAATTGAAGTTATATGAGAGCTTGCAAAGTGTTTTGAAGAAGGTTCAGGAAGCATTTAGTAAAATGAAAGAACAATATATAGAATTTAATGACTAACTATGGCAAGGCATACTGATTTTCATGCCACTTCAGGTGTTATCTTTTACTACTGCTTGAGAGGACGATTCCTATGGCAAAAAGCGTCTATCATGTGTAAGGAGTACTGGTAAAGTAGAAGTAATGGGAGCAATGGTTGAAGCATAAAAATCCGACACTACCAAAACGATGGACGTTGTTTAGTGAAAAAGCATTTAAACTTATGAAAAGGTAAGTTTGACTAAAAATGTCGACTTCCGGACTTCTATTTTTCTTTACTTTTTATCCAACTCTTGCGAACAAGTAGCATGAGCTACATAGTAATCGTGAAATATTACTAAGATCTAATTTAAGCGGCTAAAATCTGAGATAGTTGTAATTGCTCGTGCATTTGGTTTCCTGAGGACAAGTTCGGCACTTCCATGCTGCAACACATTAAAGAGTAAGCCTATTGTCTCATATTGCCGTTACACATAAAGAGTATGTTGCTGGTTTAGTGAGATCTCTTTCTTTTCCCGTTATAACATTACTAGGAATTTCTCAAGGTTTACAACTTAACGACTATGCTTCACAGGAAAATAGCTATTATTCTCAATAATTTATAACAGCTTGGTTTTTGGATGGAAATCTCAAACTCGTTTTCAATTTGGGCGATCATCTGTCGGAAGAAACTCT
Organism: Mesoplodon mirus; assembly: GCF_964341445.2. Taxonomy (NCBI): domain Eukaryota; kingdom Metazoa; phylum Chordata; class Mammalia; order Artiodactyla; family Ziphiidae; genus Mesoplodon; species Mesoplodon mirus. Next base: position 149,252 of record NW_028295324.1, read on the forward strand.
GTTGTATATCACAGTTTGACAATCAGGAGCGCTGTCATCCCGGTCGACAAGTAAATCATTGAGGACAAAACAAAAATGTTACATTTCTAGTGCTTAAAACTTGTATAGGAGTCTATTTTTATTATTCAGTAATTGAGCAGAAAAATTACTTGTTTAAATAATTTTCGAAGTCTTAAGATAGTCGTGGAAGAAGAGCATATTTCTTTTAGAACGTTGACGGCACGAGGAAAAGACCGTTGGTCGGCTAAAGATATGAGGAAATTCATTTCAAAGGAGTAGCTTTTGAAGCCAGTCAAGGTAGAAGAATCTGCATGAAGACATTATCATTTCAATGGTTTAATTTTCACATTTCATAAACAGTTCTTAAATGCAATTTTTGATCACCCAACATTCATCGTGTTCTTTGTTTACTCCCTTTTTTTTCGTTAAGATTTCTGTAGCATTTCGTGCTATCACTATCACTTTCCTCCAACATTTCTTGTCTTGTGATGCTTATATGTACATAATTTGATTTTTTTTCGTAGACTTCTGAAGTTTTGACGAGCATTTTTTTAAAATCTTCCATCATAGCCTTTTCTATGTGAATAGATGAATTTTATTCAAATAAATCTCGTAATTACTCGTGTCAATGGTGGCAAATGATGTAACGACTTTCATACTCAATCACAAGGTCACAATCTTTCTTTTTATCTATGCAGCTAACAAAAATTTGCACATAGTCACTAATTCCATTAATCTCTAACTCAAGACAGCTATGCTTCAGTTTAACATGCAAGTTTTATCAAATCACTCTGCTTTCAAATTATTCTAGTTCATTTTAGAATGAAGCGGACGATGTGTTCGCATATAGACCGAGTGAGATCGTTAAGGTGAGCTCTTAAATGCAGATGGCGACATAATCTTAGAAAGTCAGCAAGCATTACGGTATACTATCGATTTTTTATCTCTACCGTTCTTGACTAAGCAACTACAATCACTTTAGCAAAAAAAAATACACCCTTACCTCTTGAGGGGTTAAGGATATAAGTGCAATACATCCATTTTCTAGTTCTTTGATTCAGTTTTACTTCCCTTGTTCAATATTTATCAATTTACAGAATCAAGATCAAAGAAAAGATAATGGGAAAAAGAAGAGAACACTGAACATTGGATCAGCGCCACATTGTCAGCAATAGCGGAAATTAGCGAGCAAGTGGTGTCAGCTGTGACGACTAATTCCGTCATATCGCTTGTATGTTTTTGCATGAAACCAACCAGAAATGTAATTAATAAAGTAATTTGAAACTGTGAGAAGTTATTCACTACAATCTTTGGCTTCATTATACTACAATAATATAAAGTATTGAAAAACAGCATATCGATAGAATGTTCCATCGATATAAAGTGTATTAATATTGAAACAAAACTCCTCAGGCTCTAAGTCTACGTGAATAGAAGCGTCTTCGACGGGGATAAATAGTAAATTATTAGTTTATGTTTGTTTGTTGCTTTTGCGCAGTTGTTTCAATCAAATAAATTGTTCAATTATAGACTAAACAGTAGATGTAAAGCTTGCTTCGTTGGGTATCGTGCTATGATTTCGAACTCGTTTGAGGTAAATTCATGATTTAAAAAGTATTCACTCCAAGTTTTTGGAAGAACGTTTTCTCTTTCAAATTTTAGCATTATTATACATCATTATCTATATGATTAAATTTTTAAAAATATTTTTGTTACATTTCTCCTCGTTATTTCACAGATGAGCTTCCACAAAACTGCAAGCCAGAGCTGAGTTATAAGAGGCGATACTGATCTCTTGGTGCCTGTAAAAATCAGATTTCACCCATTCTGTAAAAAAGGTGATATATACAAAACACTATGAAAAGAGTATAACATATGTAGTGTTTTCTCAACTGAGTTTCTCAAATATTTGTTAGCAATAACATTACTCATCTGCCGAAAGTTCGAAGACCACATACTCGTTAGCGAGGAAAATCCGTAAAAAGCTTATGCTCATTGCTTGTGAGCTTACTTCCGAAACACACCAAATGAACGTAATGCCTGCTTGGACGAATATCATGGTAGTATTCTTTATTAGAATTTTGTTCTATCATTCCTATAAGTTTCAGCCTGTGTCACACCTTACATCATTATCAATGAGGAAGACTGAGTCAACTAATATGCATTTCTAAGAGCATCATCCTTATTGTTACTGGCCAAAAATTTGTGCAAGAAGCTTGATATCACTTAAAGTTATAAAGCTTAGGTAAGAAAGTTATAATTCCACAATTTCCAAGACCGACTGTCTTTTAACCTCGGCATTGTTTAATACTTCTTGATTCTTCTTCTTTGAACGAGCGCGAGGTTGTTAAGTTTATTATGAGGCTGACGTTTCGGCCGTGTCGCCTTCTTCAGAGCCTGGAAAGGTCGACTGACAGCGATCTACCAAGCCAAACACGTCAATAACTCAAACAGAGAAACTCAAAAACCAAGTCCTAACCGCGTGAATAACATCGAATACTCACCACTTCTCTGCCTTCGACCAACCGCTAGGTTGTGTCTGCGGAAGAGGAATGAGGTACACTTCCTTCTAGAGTGCCCCTTTATCAGACTAGAAGATCAATCTGATATATTGTGCGAAATCACGTGTGATTAGGAGGCACTCTTCCTTGCGGTTCATATTTGGGTTTTTGAAGTTAATCCAAAATGCCTCAAGAACCCTGCGCGTCGATATGCTAGTTTCTTGCGCAAGAATATTAACCTTAACATCAAAATCCTCTCCGTTGTGTCTTTGTGTCCTATGCGTGCCTAGTGGAGTACTCGTTTTGCTTTTAAATTTTCCATCTAGGTGTTCTTCAATGCGGACACAAAGAGGTCTTCCCGTTTCGCCAATATATTCGTCTCCGCAAGTTTTGCAAGAAATCAGGTACACTGTACCTGAGATCATGCAATCGCCGTCTCTGCCCTGAGGGCAAATGCAAAATAATATAATAAATAAATATAAATAAATAAAATAATGTAATACAAATACAAAATATTATACATTACATGTTTTACACATACATTACATGGACGATGCAAAATTTTTAATAACACCAGTTATTTATCTGTAAAAAGTGATCTACCAAAGTAGGAAAGTACTAGTAAGTTTTCTAAGGTGTGTGTACTTTTCATTTTAAGCTTATTTCACTTTAAAACATTCATCATGCCATCTCATTGTGTCATTGGCCTTTTATGTCAAGAAAGTGATTTGGATGTCCGATGGCAAATCTCCATTTTGCTGACGTATGACAATGTGACAATTCATTGTGACAGCTTTCTACCAGTACATCTCACATAAGAGATCCAAGAACAAAACCAAGTTCTTCAGAATTCACAAGTTATTCAGGATGTACTGAATTTTAGTGCAGATGTAGTGCATTCCATAATGATGTACTTTATGCACGAATTTCTAAATAAGAGAAGGCATTTGTACACCGATAGTGTTGGTATACAAGTATTCCTTTGGCTGAGGACTTACTGCATAGAAGGACCTATCTTATGGGCTGTACTATAATATCGCATATATCTATGTTCTCGAACAGTAAGGGTCTAAACCAGCAATAAAAATTGGTGGTAATAAGAATTAATAATTGTTTCCAAACAGAAAATCTTCTCACCCCTAATGTCTGAACAGTCTGAAGAAGAATTCTCAAAGAACTGCAATGATGCTGTTATGTATCCAAATTATTTCCAATAATTTCACTGTCGTGAAAAGAAACACAGTAAGTTAGAACATTTATCACTACTGATTTATTATTACATCATAGTGAAAAGCTGTCCTAAGGTAATGAACCTCAATGTCTAAACAAGGGAATATCTGCGTTTTCTCATTGGCCATAATCTGTAGTGTATATTCTCTTAAAAAGCAATACACTCTTGTCCCAAATTGAGCTGCTCTAAATGGAGGTTTTTTATAAATTATTAGGAGAGAGAACAGTTTTCGAAGAGCTATTCCGGACATACGATTTACGTCGAATTTTCTTTTCTAGTGATTTCAAGAAGTGCGGTAAGAAAACCTCTGGGAATCTTTCAAGGGGTTTATGTACCAAAATCGGTTGTATACCGATTTTGGTACACATGGCGTTTTTGTGTTAAGGAAGCGAACCGAAAAGCTATATTCTAGGCAGCAGAATCCATTCAATTTATTCATTAAATTTCATAGAGTACTATTAAAATTAGGAATTGATAACACATTAGAAGTGATACTGTTCAGCAAAAGAAAGGTATTGGTTCGATCATACACGAGGACCATTAAGCCTATCATCCCTCCGGAGTCGGGTCGGAGAATTGGTACCAGACTTGTTCAGGACCAATTGGCTTCTTCAAATCCGCATAACTGGCGACTACTTAAGGGTTGAACAACAATTGTTTAATTTTCAATTATGAAGTAGTATAAGTATCAATATCCTTCATATTTTTACCCAGACGTCTCTTTAGTAAATTCCAGAAGATTACACTTTCCTAACCATTTAACAACATAATAACCTTACTGGTTCAATGCGCCACCAGACCAACGAAGCCCTTAAACCTTGAATTTGGTTTGTAACATTGTTGTCGAGCAGTTCGTCTGTTAACAAATCGGAAGATTCAAATCGCTGCTCCCATGAAAACAATCTCAGGTGATAAAATAACGATGGATTGTAGACGATTTATTTATAAAGGTCATAATTTACTTTTAAAATGATATAATCCTGATCAAACACAACATGGCTACTCTGAAAAAAGGAACAGTTGGAATCTACTAATTCTACCAACGAGACACTTTTCTTTTGTTCGCATAGCATTTTGACGTCTTTAAATCGACGATTTTCCTGAAAACGTTTTCAGCAGCGGTCTAGTTGTTAAAGACTTCTTAGTAGTAGTAGCTTTCGAGATTCCTGCGAAAAAATGGTAATCGGTTAGCCAGAGATCCAATGTGAAATGATTCGTATGTGAGGGTTGCGTAAATCTATTAGTCGAGAATCTACAGCGTTACAGGTACCAGATTTTGTCGAGGATTTTTGTACAAAATAATTGACTGTTTCTGGTTGCCCTTTTTAAAATGTGTGGCAAATTTGATCTAATTGTCCAAAGCCATATAACATGGATCTAAAAAGCGACAATGTTGCTAATTTCAAAACAATTTCCACGTAAATTAGTTCTTTTATTAAGGCTAGCAAACGGATAAAAAGAATCGCGAAGAAATACCTTTCTAATATGTATCCACCCTACACACATAAATTAGTTGGGCATTTTAGATTCTTTCGAGTTTTTTCTTCGTTTCATTAAACCACAATATTATTTGACATCGGTCTCATCCTATGCACACTTTGGTTTTTTTATGTTTTTTTTTTCATCGATATTTCCGTTTTCTTGCCAAGTACGATATATTGTTGTGGTTTTTGTTATTATTTGAAAAATAAAAGGACAATCAATCAGTGCTGATCAGTCTCGCGCTATGCATTCGACTTCATCAAGCATTGTAGAGATTAATAAATGCATATATTTGCCAATAAAATGACTTTCGGTGGCCTACCGATCTATCACGTCAGTGTGCTTATCCTCTCAACCAAGTCTGGTACCAATATACCGATTCCAGCGGAATGGAAGGTTTAGTGTGCCTGGGTACGGGATCGAACCAAGGATTGTTGGAAAGCGTATTGCAGGCCACCTCTAACTACTACGCTACACGCGCACCATTAGTATTTAAATCAGGTGTATTGCAAATGCCATTTGAACACTTTCAACTATTGCAACACTCCACGAAAGTAGTGTATTGTAACCATTCAGGATTCTTTTTGAGATCAATTGAGAATTGTAGAACTATTTTATAATTTTCTGCGTTATTCGTTTCCATCTACACATGAGACTCAACCTATCTTTATTCATTTATTCACAGATAGGTCAGTGACTCCGTCATTGATTGCCAAATAAAATCATTACAAAATTCTTTCTGTTGAAAGCCACAAGCCATATGACGTCTTACTTTCAAAGGAAAGGATCCTAGATAGTCGATCTCGCGCACGCTCCTCCTCCTTAGGTTGCAAAAGAATTCTTCATCAGTACTGTCCGATACGCTTGTTGAGTGTTCTCTACAATTTTTACACGAAGATTACCCTCTTCTGCATATCGTGAACTTTGAGTCACAACAACAGCAATCAGGATTCCGTCATGAAACCTGTTGTATGGACCACATCCAGGCCGTATTCAGGACCATAAGAGTATGTCGACAGCATCATTTGCCTCTTGAATTCACTTTTTTCAAATATGACATTACATTAAACGCATTTCCAGCGTTGGAACGAAATGTATCACAAAAACACAGCTTTTATATCACCCTCTAACCATACATCGTGAAAGAGATCCAGAGATCGAAATAAGAAATTAGAAAATCTCTAGTTAAATATAAGATTTGATCCCATCTATTGCAGCGTTTGGTCAGGAACAGCTACTTTGTAAGTAGATTCCTCGCAAAAAGTGTCTTCTGGTTGAAGGCTCCTCTCAAACGATGTTGAATAGCTCGAGGCCAATGATTGCCTTAGGCGAACTAGCTGGGAGCAAACCTACAAATAATACAGCTATGAAAACCAGACATTGCGAAAAATTACCGACTCACATATATAGTAGACATCCTCAGCTTCTGATCGAAAAGTCGCACGTCCTCTTTGGTAATGGGATGGTCTTCAGGAGGGCAGAATGATAACTCTTCACCAAGAAAAGCATCCGTAAAACGAATCCCTTCACACAGATGTGAAATGTCTTTCAATTTCTCGAAACTAAAACTTCGTGAGCTATAAAAAATACAAGTAAGAAATATGTACAAAACTATTCTGAAATGACAGAGATACCTTTAAGAAAGTAAAAAATAGTGAAACGTAAGGATATGAAAACACCATATTCATGTCTCAAAAAAGAAGAATGAGGAGAAAGTAAATCAACCATCTTAGTCGTTGACGAGTGCGTTCTTCTCCCCAATATACCATCACTTGAAGCTCACTAGCTGTTCGCTGTTGCTACAACAAAACTACTTTAAATGGATCTAATAAGTTTCGAAACCAAAAGGGAGTACAGAAATACAGGTATGCAAAAATGCTTACTGCTGTTGACGCAGTAGAGACAATTGAGTTCATTGAAGATATGGGAGAATGGAGACGTATGGAAACCAGCTTAAAAAGGCTAAAATAACTGTAGGCGATATTAAGCGCGTCAAAATTTTTTGAAAAGTTAGATGAGCGTTACGATAAATTTTTCTTCAGGATAAAATCATAATTATAAGTTTTAAGTGAATTTTGTTTACGACCACATATCTAAATGTGTTACTACAGAGGACATTTAAATGAAAATAAAAACAAGACGTAAGCAAAATAAATAACAGTGAATATCCTTTCCTTAGAGTCACCACGATCTATCACAATTCCAGGAGCTGGACGAATATCAGCAGGAATGTGTTCCAGAGCGCCAGATTCTGTAGTGCATAAAACGACTACACGGGAAAACGCTCGTCTAAAAGTTCAAGTTTTATAATGAATCATATAAGATATAATCACGTACAATGCTCTTCCAATAGCTTCTGAATCAACAACGGTTGTTAGTAACAAACCGGTTTCCTGAGTTTGTCAACGAAAATGAGAAAGTTGATTCATGACAAGACTGTAAGATATAAGTTCCATTTCGTGAAATACGTAGATCATCTCTGGCCTTCACTGTAACAACTGCAGCTCCACCCAGTCCTCGAACCGGCATCTTAGAAGAAATAATACTTTATGTAGAAGTGTATTAAAAAAGTAGAAAGAAAAATTAAGAGTTTATTTCAGCTGAAAGTAACCATAAAAATGAAATTAACACCATTGAAGTTACACAACAAAGATTTAAGAAAAGAAAAGAAACAATGAAACATTATCTATAAATAAAAGCTTATAAGAAAAAAAAGAATACCCTATAATTCACTTGAGGTCCATCTCCTCCCTCCACCGCAATCAGAAGATTTGTATAGAATCGAGCAATCTGAGACGGGGAAAATTCAATTCGAAGCGGAACAGCACGACGTGCATCCAGAAGTAAGATTTGGCTGTCCAAGAGCTGCAACCAATATAGTCGTTCTTCATTAGAGCATTGAATAGTGATAGGAAAGATTTTAGAAAATAACTAGTGTACAGTAAAAGGTGGTCCAGAATGACTGAGCTTCGCCCTTATTCGAAGAGAGGTATCTGTACGATTGGTAACATCAACGTTCGAAACAGCTGTATCTCCAATAGCTACGAAACCGAACGCTACTTCGAGTTGAGGGATATAAAGCACAGACCTAAATCTCAATTTTCAGAAAATAAAGCTGTCATAAAATTCTTATTGGTAAGTGAAAAAAAAACCTCCGCGTCGGATTAGAAGTCAGTTGTGAAAAGCATGGAACCATAGCGTTTGTAGATAAAGAGCTAGATGATCTTGCAGAGGAATGCGGTCGAGAGCTCAACTAAAGATATATTCGTCAACTTCATTCACTCGCACGTCATTAGGTTGTATGGGGCATACGAAAGAAGTGAATAACGACCAAAAACAGCTACGAGCCGCTCTCTGGGGAACTTAGCAAACCTATTAGTTGCCTTACGACCTTTGAAGAGTATACGTGGACTTACTTCTTCAAGCTCTGAAGTGTCTCACCACTTCTTCCCAATCATAGAATCAACCAGTATACACAGAATCAAGAATGATTATGACTAATGTATGTTGTGTGCAAACCATCCCAGCACAACAGATATAGGAATTATATCTTTGATCATAAAAAATACATAGTTGGTTTTGGCTTACATTTACTCACAAACAGCAATAGGACGCAACATATAGTACTATGCAGCTAACGGAGTGAAGTGTCATCATAGAGATATGCGTACAATTACCAAAATATGTATGAAAAACAGCTTGAATAGCTAATAAACAAGCAAACAACAGCACGGAAGTTGATGAGAGCGAACACAAAAATTTATACACAAATACTAATTGTTTACTTATTATACATAGAGTGCTTGCTAATTAGATCCTACTTGCCTAGCTTTCCCTTTATTGCTTTCGTTGCCTTATAACCCTAATCCAAGGATGGAAAATGGATTGTATACGGGGTTTGAATGCAACTTTACAATCATTCTTCTATTCATTATAAATGGCCCAGAAAGATATCAGAGAGACAGAATAAGATGCAAGAGAGCTTTAAGGTGAACATTGGGATGGCTGACAATAATGATTGTGGCTTAAGCCACCCAGTTGTAGTTGCAACTTCAAAAGATTTGTACGTTTGTATTTTATAGAATAACACACGCAAACGTCGCGATGCTCGAAAAGGATCACCACCAGGAACGAATATTGTAAGAGAAAGAGGAACTATTAAAATCATAAAAGCAAAAAAACCGCCTCACAACGCACCTCTCCCTCGCATGTAACCCTCCCTTGATTACAAGCAGCACCATGATCCATTTTCTAAAATGTATACATTAGGAAATAAAAAAAAGAAAATCAAAAAGAAACCGAGAAGGAAATAATATTCAAATGAATGTTGGCGGTACCATTCGCTTCGGAGTAGAGTCTTCACCATGTAAAGCATTTTGAGAGGTGAATTTTTAGCCAGATATATTTCCAGTTCGTCTTGATCTAATCTCTTTTTTAACCCACCTAAGACAACGTGTACAACGTCTAAATTTTTGTGTCAAGCCCATGGAACAACGTATAATTTCTCATCTCTCACGCAACGAATAATATGTGACTCATGATTTTCACTGTAGTTTCGCAATAGCCCGCCCCTTATTTGTGTATTCGGCTCTACAATTCGGCTTATCTATTTAGTTTTCCATGTTTCTATTGAAATACGTTGCTGTCGCCTTTGGCGGTCGATTTTGCAACACATGTAGTATATTTCTCCAATTTTATACAACATTTACAACTATCCACTTTAAAGAAAAGTATTTATCGCCTAGGAACCCTATAATAAACGAGGCTTGGCTCGATCTCGCGCTCCAAACAAACCGAACTCTCCATCCTTTGAGATCAGGAAAGTGGTTCCAAAAAAAAACATTACCTGGAAACATCGGTAGGCCACGCAAGATCGTATAGGGCAAATATTTTACCTGTTCGAGGCTCAGCGTAATAGATTGTAAATCCCAAAGTTATTGACCAACGCCAAAAACTCTACCCTCTTATAAATTCAGTACTACAACTATGATTCTTAAAAGAGATTTCAAATGAAAAACAACCAATTGCTGGTAATAACTGGATGTTCCACGGATTTCCACTCACTGAGGTTATTCCTCACTGATGGATCTCGAGCCGGTTAGTCGTGAGGCTACGTGGCGCGTCCCCAGGTGGCGGATAGGGGGTCAAACGCGAACCAAAAGCGACCTTGTGCTTCCCAGAGCAGCAGGTGGATCAAAGGGATGAATACTCTTTTTCTGCTGCGCAGATCTGGCAGTGCAAATTGTATTCTACAAGTCAATTCGGCCAAAAGCTTGCAAGCAAGTGACTAGGAAGTACATGGGAGGCGGTTAGGAGTCCTGTCCACTCAACTCCAATGAACTCTGGGAAAGACTGGCAAGCTACTCATTAGTATATTCAGCCCCCATGGTTAGAGCCCGGCAAGCTACCCCATGGGTACAAGAGATGCCAAACAGAGTAAAATAAATGAGAGTCATTCCCCTGACCACGAAAGAGCCCCCGATAAGGCAGCGTTGGGTAGGAAGAGTACGGAGAAGCTGCTACAATCTCAGGGCTATCTGGGCTACCTAAATGTGATAGGACTAAGGTGACGATCTGTACCTACAACGCAAGATCGCTTGCATCTGAGTCCGCTGTTGAGGACTTGCTGATGCAGGCCAGAAAGATCAGATACGACGACATCGGACTGGCTGAGACGAGGAGACATCATTCCTTTAACGCCGTTTATGATTCTGGAAAAGAACTCTTCCTTGGAACATGCGACAATAGAGGAGTTGGAGGCGTTGGTGTCCTCGTCAACACGAGTTTGGCCATGAACATCGAATCGTTTAAACAACTAACAACCCGAATCGGACGGTTAAGGTTGAAGAGATGTGGGCCTATGCCGGCTCTAATTATCTACGTCGTCTACGCAGCTACCTCAAGCTACGACGAAGATGAGGTCGAAGCGTTTTATATGGACTTGGAGAAGTTCTACAGAGAAGATCATACCTCCTTCAAAGTCATAATTGGCGACTTCAACGCTAAGATTGGACCGAACAGGGAGAGAGGCTATCCGAGTTTATCATGACGACCAAGACAATCCATGGTAACTCACAGTTCCAAAAGCCCCTCTCTCAACGCTGGACGTGGGAATCCCCCAATGGAGAGTACCATAGTGAAATAGACCACATCATAGTAAACCGAAGATTTTGCATAACCGATTTGGGTGTGCAAATGCACTGGCTCGTCTCTTCACAGGCTACCTGTCAGAATGCAAGGTTCCAAACAATGGAAGACCAGCAAAACCGTGTTGTTGTACAAAAAGGGAGACCTCCACGACATTGGCAACTATCGCCCAATCTGCCTGCTGTCCGTCGTAAATAAACTCTTTACTAGAGTCATTCTCAACAGGATGGACAGAACATTGGACGAGGTACAGCCATGCGAGGAAGCAGGGTTCCGAAAAGGATTCAGTACGATAGACCACATACACACAATAACGAGGCTCATCGAACTACCACGAGAGTATAAAAGACCGCTCTGTCTCACTTTCATCGACTTGAGGAAAGCCTTTGACTCCGTTGAGACAGAAGCGGTTATAGAAGCTCTGGGAAACCAGGGCGTCCCTACCCAAACACCACTCCTTCGTGAGCTATAGAAGAATTTCACGAATAGAATACCGTATCGCCATTTTACAACGCAATTAAAATGAACGTAAAGAGGGGTGTTCGACAAGGCGACACAATGTCGCCAAAACTTTTCACATCGAGCCTCGAAGACGTTATGCGAAAATTGGAATGGGACAATGAAAGAGTGAAAAATGATGGTCGGCAACTACACCATCTTCGCTTTGCTGATGATATCGTCCTTATAACATCAAACATCAGTCAGGCGGAACGAATGCTTGCCGACATTGACCGAGTATGTGGAAGTATTGGTCTTCGACTATACATGACGAAAACGGTATTCATGAAAACGGATCGGTCTCAAAGGCCCCATTTAAGCTCAACGGAACAAATATCTCCGAATGCAACAGTTATGTGTACCTAGAAGAACTCGAGAACTCAAATGATGAATGACGTAGCTCCATAGCTGAGCAGGAGGAAGAGAGCAGCTTAGGGAGCTTTTAAGAGCATCGAGGATGTAGTGAAGAGGATGAAGAACACTCGACTCCGTGCCCACATTTTTGAATCAACGATGCTTCCTGCATTAACATACGCATCAGAGACCTGATCGCTACGTAGGCAGGATGAAAGAACACTCAGCGAAAGGGCGATGCTAGGAGTGTCGCGTGTCACGCAAGTGAGAGAGGGAATACGAAGCTCGGACCTACGTCAACGATCGAAAATTAGAGACGCCGTCCTTTACGCCAAAATGTCAAAAATAAGGTGGGCCGGGCACGTGATGCGACGAAATGGCAACCGATGGACAAGAGCCGCCACGGATTGGATTCCTCGGGATGTCAAGCGCACAACAGGAAGACCACCGACCCGATTCTTCAGAGTTCTTTACAAACACGCTGAACGAATGGTATGATGCTCAACGTGTCCCTAGAGCGAGCAGAACCCTTTGGACCACTCTTGCACGCGACAGGGACAGATGGAGGAATTACTGGCGCCCGCTTGATTCAATCGAAGATCAACGGGAATACAGGTGATACAGTTGAACTGGATGTTAAATTGTATGTTCAAATAAACGCTTGTGTTATGTCGGCCGAAGAGAACTGAACTTTTTCGAATTGTTCAACGAGTGTAAAAAATACAATTCATAAGCCACAGAAACATCCAGTGTTTCTCATATGCGAAGAAAGTAAAGAGAGGTACATAGAAGGACAAAGATGACTTCAGTGGTGGAGCAATATGATGCATCACGACACTTGGATTATCGAGAACAGATTTTGCAATGGACTGCAGCTTCTGGGAGAATGAACAGAACTTTAAGAATTTTTGGAGTACTTCTAATATCTCGTTGTGAAAGTAAAGTGGCTTGTGCAGGCGACGAATCAGAATCGAGGGTACCAACATCTTTTGAAGAGATGAACATATTTATTAGACTGTGCCTTCACATAACAACTGTTAACACTATTAAGAGGAATTCCAAACTTCGCTTATGTATTCCATCCTCTTGAATCCCAAATCCCATCAAGAGATAAATTTGAAAATCTGTCTTACTTAGCTTACAATGAAAGTAGAACTGGAGACTTTTAAAATGTCTTCTAAACAATATGCGAATTGCTAACTTTGCTTCAGTAGAGAAAATTTCCTGTTTGAAAACCTCTCTAGGACGCTGGAAAGATTGCACAAGCTCAAAGAGTTTTCAAATTGGTGAGCAGAAGCTCCTTAGGTAAAGGATTAACTATTCGGCTTTGATTAGACCATGAAGGAAGTGGCATGTGGTCGATTCCATCAACCATCATAGGAATGATTGAATGCGTATTTGGCCTATACACTAGCCAAAGGTGGCCCAATGATGTTTCAAGTTAGTGCTTTTATCCTTCCAAACAAGTTTTAACCAACTCGTCATCCACGGAGAGATGAAGGCATGGTGACCTTAGATGAAGGGATCGAACCTTTGTTCGATACAGTGCATATTGCAAATTCACCTCTAATCACTGCTCTACACCAGCCCCTCCTGAGGTTATATATATGTATATATATTATAAATATATAAATGTTATATGTATATATGTTTCTATATATGTTTGTTTGTATGTATATATACATATATACAAACTCCACAAGTATATATATAAATGGTATACCAAAAGGTTCAAAAGTTGATGGCAAAACGTTTAGGTTATACGAGTTGTTACGATAGAGTCGAGTATCTCTAATGTCTTCAATGATAAAACATATGGAATCATAATAATAAGCTGGTACTCTTAGTTTCCTTCTTCTTAGAACAGTTCCGTCGCGAAAAGAACTAACCCGTTTGCAAAAAAATTTTGCAAACTTTAATTTGTACAAAATAAGCTTCTCAGGCGACGCGTGATATAACGTCTGCATCGGGAAGCTGTATAGATTAAATATATGGAGAAGAGCAATAAAAAAGTAGTGGGTGGGCGAGCAAAATAAAGAGCTGAAAGGAAAATGAATCATGCTAAATAGAACGATAGCAAAATAAAGTCAAAGAACAACCGTCAATGTGGCAGAAACCTTTGAAACCATTTCATTGTCAGGAACAATTGTCTTATTCATATCTGTAGTTTTATCCTGAACAGAATATGTTAGCCTTGAAAATAAATCAGGAAGACAGCCTTTACAGAAACACTTGAAACTTAACCTACCAAAGCATTTTCTGCCACAGCGAATCCAGCCTAAACTACAAATATATTGCGCAATGTTATTGCGGCAACTATAAAAGACAGCTCCTACCATGATTCCACCACTGCTACATGATTTAGTGGAAGAGAGATTACGCGAGGTACACGGCAATGATGGTTTACTTAAATAGAGCAGTGTGAATGCACCTTTTTTTACTAATTAAGATATATGCACTGACATATATGAAACCGGAGGCGCAAAAAGTTGATTATGATCTTTTCGTGCCTTCACTCGACTTTTTCTATGCTCTTCCAACACCTTCATTAACGATTCTGTGGAAGCACCAGAGGGTTGTTTCTGAAAAATTTTTCGTTTTAATTCTGGAAAGGTGTCCGACTAATAAGAAACATTTTCATAAACGGGTTAAAAGATTCGACATTAGAGATGATTCCACCGTTCTTCCAAGAACTCAAACACCGCGATCTTTTTTTTTAACGAATAAATAACTGAGAAAAACTATGCTGTTTTTCATGCCAGGGTTATCAATGTTTCGCAAGAATTTACTAACCTAACTTATGTGTAATAGTCACTTTTAAATATACTTCTTGCTTAAGTTAAGACAATAAATACTCGTTTCAGAATTTTTGATTATCGAAGATACACTCTTCGTTAGGATCAAAGGTATACCTTTAAAACCTCTTGAATTGTCCTTATACTTAAATGAAGCGATCCCGTGGTTTCCGCAACAGAGTGCTCATCAAGTGTAGATGAAGCTAAAAAGAAAAAACAACTCTATAGACATAAAAGGAACCCGAACTAAAGCCAATTTTTCCATGTAAATTACCTTCAGGCAGGATCAGAGATATACCATGGAATTCTTTAGCAAGATCATGATGTCGAGATGTAGCTTTGGCTATTAAGGCTAAAAAACATATATGTATATATACACATATATGTATATATATGCATATATATATGTATATACACATGTATGTACGTGTGCATACGTATATATATATATACATATATATATATATATATATATATATATATATGTAAAAGAGTGAATAGTGGATGGCTATAGAATTAATATGAAAATGCAGTAACACACAAATAGGAGTGCTCGTTTGTACGACTCCTGAAGATGAAACAGAAGGGTTTGTCGGTTCGTTGGTAACATACGATGAATCCAGAATCCGCTTGGGAGTACTCCAACTATGACTCAAATTAAGCTGAAATTTGAACGCCTCAGGAAGCTTAAAACATACAGTAGCAGTTCCAAGAAAGTTCTTAATCACCTTTTGCATGTCTAATAGCATGTGATCGTAGTCTTTATTGGTAACATCACTCGTTATGTTTTCCTTGTTTACGATTTTAGTACTAACGGAAACCTGGAACAAGATATTCAATCGTTTAATAATGATAGAACGAAATACTTGTGATTATACCAACCGCGCCGTTGTTGCTTTCTGAAGGTGCTTCATTAGCAGCATTCAAGCATGTTCCGTCAGATTTCAGGCAACAATCACCATTATCCTGCAGTAATATAGTTGATGAAACGATTAACTGAGAAAGTTTTAAAAGACATACCGGCACTGGAAGGCCTTGGGAAAATCTAGCCTTATTTGTTTTTTCGCACGAAGAATGATTAATAATGGACTGGTGACTGCCTATGTTTAAGACATGAGAACGCTCCTCAGAGCTGTCCCAGGATAACGAAGAGGTATTCGATCCGTATTTTACCACTTTCATAAAGAATACTAAAACCCTCAAGGATCAGCTGAATCTACCCCAAATTCAAAGACTAGTGGTCGGAGGCGATTCCGATGGAGCAAGTATTGGTATTAGCAAATATGAGATATCGGGTGATGTAACATGTATAATAAAAAGTATAGTTCGATTAACTTGTCTAAGCCTAAGAAAGAGTCGCTATAGTTACTAGTCTTTAGCAAATTTTATTTATCGAAAGCACAAATTTAAGTACTAATAATAAAACCACTACTTTATTCTTCTATTATAAATACACCTGTTCTTCGTCATATTTCACTTGCAGTGTTCAAATGTGTAGTTCGTTTGCGAATTTCTCTTATTTTGAATGAATTCTTTTCTTAACGATGTTATATTCTAAAATTTTACATTGTTCTTAAACGTGTTCCTTTCTTTTTGTTATGTAGATTTTTACAGGCTGTCTTCCATGGCGGTTCATAGTAGAATAATAATATAAAAAAGACAAACCACGTGCATCAAGAGGTTTTGAGCCCAAATAGAGCGATTATCTGTTGATAGCGAAATTGAGAGCCTCTCTGTCGATCGTTTCAATGATTTTGCTTGCGGCTCATCATCGACATTCTGCATTCTGCATAGACTTTTCGCTTTCGGTACATCGTAGAAGGACTTATCGTTCCGTGTTTTTAACATCGATGCATTCTCGTTGTTGCTAACTTCACTACGCCTTTGTGCTCTATCGGCACTGCGAGACTTTCGTTCTTGTTTCAGTTTTTTTCTTCTCTCTTTTTCAACCACGATTCCTCTACGTTCCTGAGATTTGTCAATGTCAACTGCTACTTCACCACATTCCTTTCTGTTTTCGCCCTAAAAATTGCTTCCATCATTATTCACACATGTGAGCAGCAATAAGCCTACAATTTTATTTGGACGGTTCATTTTCGGGCATTGGAAGGGTAGTGGTTGAAGATGTTGTAAAACACATGCATAATAAGTGTAGTTTTCCACGCCTAGGGCCAGCCAACCCTCACAACCATCCGAAATCGGCAGATTGGTGCCAGATTTATTGGGACAAGCCTCCTTCGATCTACAAAGAATAGCGACTCCATTTGAATGAATATGTGAGAGAACTCTAGCACAGCTATCAAAATTTTCCAGCAATATGTGTAGATCTGTAAATGGATACAAGGTAAAAGCAGTGCACATGGCCAATTCAATTACCCATTTCTATTCCAGAAGAAAACAAACGCACACGTTCCATAAGCTTGAAACGTTTGGCTTTGAACAATCCTTAGAGATACGCCACGCATTCGAAATTCATTAATTTTTTACTTTTTTTTTCATTTACTAAAATTGACCCAATACATATTTGGTCCAGAAAATAATTCGTTATGACCTTTTAATATACGAGGTATAGTATTGATTGCCTAACAAATAAATCTTGTACGAATTCGCCTCCACTGAATGAATGGCGGCTTGGTCACGTCGAATTGCTGGGTCGACTCGTGACCACATGTATTGCATGGCACTTTTATCCACTGCGCTTTTCCGCGCACTCTAACTTACCTCAACTTTCCTTCCCACCGTTTCTCCACACGATTTGGTAAGTTTTTCCACTTTGTACGGTTTGTTATCTGAATTTTTGGCGTTGATATGCACACATCGCTGCTCAAGAAAACGAAAAATCTCACACTCTGCTAACCTTCATATTACGACGATCTGTTATTCCAACGTATTTAGTATATTTTAAGCTTTGTTAAAATTAAAAAAGAGCTAATGAAGAAGTTTGCGATTATTCGGCACACATAGAAGAAAAAACATAACTAGCCTCGAAGAACAATTCTACTACCCTCTCTTGAACTTTTTTTCGCTTTTTCTTTTTCGTAGTCTTCCTTAAAATATCATCGTTATTTGATTTATTTTTTCTAGTTATTCGTCGTAAAGTCGAAAAGAAAAGATGTGATTTACAAATATGATGAGATAAACTCCATAATCGTTGTTTTGTCTCCGACACGAAGAATTAATGTGTGACAAAGCAGAGAAGCTGTTATACCACTAAGGTTAAGTATTGTTAACCATTTATTTTTTGCATAGGTAGGTTATATGTTATTGCCTTCGCATTCGTATTCTCGTCCGATCGATACCTATCGTTTGTGCGCGCATCCGCAATGCTGTTACGGCTCGCTCAACCTATCACAGGTGTATTTTTGCTCTGCCTACTTTCAGTCTATGTTAATTTTGTAGCCTTTTTTCTAACTCACAAAACTTTATGCACTTTTTGGCATAGCAAAATGTTTGAAATACAGACTTGGTAAGTTAGAGAATAGTTCTACGTAGTGGTTTTCTATTGTGGTTGTTAAAAATTGTAATTATGCATCAGAAAGAGAGACTTGTAAATTATGTAGTTAGGTACATAGAAAAGTACACATGCGATGTACACATGCGCACACACATTACATTTATGCACAATTGAAAAAAGCTTCAAAAATTTTTACTCACTCACCGACATCATATGATTCTACCTTCTACACCGCAACACCGCAAATAAACTAAACCTCACTCAGTGCTGTTGTATTATCATCGTCGTACTGAACAAACACCAACCAATTCATTCAAAAGTATGACATTATCAGGGCATTATCAAAGAATGTTTTGTAACAATTTTTTCCTCATTGGTATTACCAGCCCTTAATCAAAAGTATTTCCTAAGCAGAAGTGCTCGCATCTTACCTCTGGTGGTACGTTCTTCAACGAAAATGCGAATGCTGACAGAACCTAAATCTTTAAACTGTGGTCCGATATATATACATATAAACGTTTGTTCATGTGTACGTATTAAGGTATACCTACGTATTTTCATGTGAATATTTGGGCGTGTATATTTGCTTGTGTGTGTTTGTATTCTTCGTTCGTGTAAAGATACTCTAAAAATTTGAATTCATTTTTTAAATTAGCGACTCTTCAAAACATTCTCATCGAGAATGGCGTGTCATTGGTTTACTTGATATGATTTCAGTATATCGTTAATAGCGAATTAAATAAAGATTCAACACCAGCTGTTGAGGAGACTGGTCCGGCAGCATCGGATGAGCCAAGTGGATCAATCACCGAGGTTCGTTCATATTTTAATCGTATGGTTTCGTAATGCTAGCGGAATAGCTGTGTAATATAAAATGATTCTATATACTGTACATCTAACTAGGTAAGCATTTACAAGTATTATACTGTATACATGTGTACCACTGCTGCTAGTATAAGTCGCAGCTCGTTATTTCCGTGCGTCGAACACAGAATTCAGATTGCGTCTACTTCGAACGTCGACAATAAAGAAAATAAGACAAAAGAGTCGGATGATAAAAGGAGCGAAGCTGTCGAAGATGCTGACGGTGAAATTAATTCACAATCAAAATCCTAATATTTCATATGCTCTTATTTAGAGACTATTAGCAAGCTCCAATCACTCCAGGTTAATATTGATCACATCACGCATCATTTGTTCTGGTTTTACTCTTGTCTTCAGTACTTTGATGACAATTTTAATCTGTCGTTTTGTCTTGTCGAAGATCTTATTCTTGTCTAAGTTGGATTCTGTAGTCCGTGACTGCACTGGAAATGTTGAAGTAGGTACTTTTTCTGACACTTCCAATTCAGGGCGACAGATTGCTGATGGTGAAGTGAGAATCATCTTAGAAGAAATCATTGAAGCTACGACTATAAATACTGTATTTTCTAAGCTCTGAAGCTCAACATTTGCAATAATATCTTGTTTAATTGTTTGTTAAAAAAAAGAATAAATCATTGAGAAGACTTGTACGAATGAAATTGTAATGTAGTTGAACACTCGGCTTCGTCAAAACGATTGTCTGAAAAAATGCTAGGTGTTCACATAACTTGCACCCTTTAAACGATTTTTCTTCACAAAATATTCAATAAAATGTTTCTCTAAAATGTGACGTTTACATTTTACATCATTTAAACATGATTGAAATCCGTATCGTTTACAATATACACTATATATATATATATACATATTACAATTATTGCAGTGTACAACCTCTACATTGACTACATCTAGTATTGACCTGTTTGGTACACATTAAAGTAGATTTTTTCGAACCTTTTATAACAGGCAACACAGCGTCTCTGTCATTCCGTTGTCTCGAAATTCTATCAGCCTTTTCAAGTACATGGCTAAGTGATAGCGTTAGGACACTAATAATTTCATAAATATTCAAGTACACTCGTATCTTGTGATGTCTGAGAAGTCCCTGGTAAATTCTGTTGGGAAGTTCGAAATGTAATCTAATCCTATGAAACCTGTCTTCCATATCGTTGAATGAATTATAGGAAACATGGAGGTGAGCCATAACCTTGAACGTTTATTTGTTAACAAAACTTGACAGCAAACGACGATGGATTGTTTAGACCTGATGATAATTCTAGTCTATAGTAAGCACATAATGAGTTATGATGGTTTATCCAAAACTCCCAATAATTTTCCGACAACTAAAGTACTTGAGCACCGCGAAGAGCTTGGAGACTTAAGAAAGTGACTTAGCTTTGTCGCTTTGAGGTTATAGAACAAGATTCTTCTCGAATACTACTTTTGGTGTAAATTTGCTTCAAAATCCACATTCAAGGAATATGCAAAGAATGCCCAAATTCCTAAATTTTTTGACATCATAAAGTATACGAATATATACATATATATTAGAAAAGAATGCCTTTTTTGAAGAAAACAGTGGAATTCTACGATTTTTACTTTGGTCATTAAATTTCAGAAAATATGCAAATGCAGTGTATGGCAATGCTGTGTTAGGACTTTTATAAATTCCAATTTTATGACATGTTATGCAGACAGAAATCATTGGAATTAAATCCATCAATTAAGTGTGTTTGTTCTTAATTCAATGTTATCCTCAGTGTTGGTGATATTAATGCCTCAGGGATGCGCTATGCATTCGAGCTAATACATATTAGAGATGATTGAATGAGTATGACATTTAAACAATGACTTTCGTTGGGCAACTCACCTATCAAGTCAATGTTTTTATCCTCCCAAACATATCCACTACCAATTTTTGGAATCCGGAATGATGGAGGCCTCGGTTGCCGAGAACACGAGATCGAGCCAAAGGCAACGTGGCCAAGCACTGAAATGCACCCCTTTGGTAAAATTGCGAGGTCAAAATTTTTGCGTATTATTGAGTACCATTATTTAGCTCTATTCTTTTATTATACAATTAGAAAGTTTGTTTCTCCGCAATTAAAGTACAACTAGACGTCGTAATGATCTTATCGACATACGGGATGAGAATAACAGTGCTTGCAAACAGTTATGTCGATTGCCTAATTGTCGTTTTACTTTCCACCGCTTTTAATTTTCATTTTCAATGTTATTGTGGTTGTTAATAGCAAATAAACGAGTTGATTGACATTAACACCGAATTTCATTATGGTTCCGCCGCTTATTCTCCTCTTTTCTGAGGAATTGCTGTAGCTGCTTCGTATTATCATTCATACAATTTCGAGCGAATGGAAAACCCTACATTTTCTGTCAACAATATTTTATATGGATATCAACAGGTAAATTTGAAAATTCACATGTATTTTGCAAGGATATTTGCCTTCTAACAGTAACACTTTAAGATGAATGATAAAAAAAACCGGTGTGCTCGAAATGACGAAGCTGAATTCGTGGACCAAAATTGCCAAGAAAAGAAAGTTAGAACTTCATTCACGAAAAATCAGGTTTATTATTTATTCACATAATTAGTTAGTAATGTATTAGGTTGTTCGGAGAATAATGTTGCTTTCGTAATGTCATTTTTCTTCTACAAAAGGATAGAGGATAAAGTGGTTGGCGTTGATCAATCCCTAATAGATGCACCATGCATTCGACTTCATCGGACATCGTAGAAGTGATTGAATGATGTCTGGCCTATACTATAACTTGCAGGTGCTGCGCGATGTGTCAACTCAGTGTTTTTTATATCCTCCCATACAATTCTGGTACCAGTTTGCTGAACCGGATGGATGGAAGGTTTGGTGAGCCCAGGGCGTGGGATCGAATGAAGTGTGTATTGAAGGACACCTCTAACCACTGCTCTACACGTGCCCCTTTCTTATCTCTCTCTATATCTTTTTCTTGTATATGTTTTAATTAATTTCATAATTAATTAATGCTGCCAATTATGTTTTTGACATATCTAAAACGTTAGAATTTCAGGTGTCAAAAGAAAAATTTCGACAAGTCTATTTCTACGATTTCAGACTGGGACATAGAGTAGCACAATTAACGCATGGGGTCAAGGAGCTGTTAACAAACGCACAGTGCAACGTTGGTTTCAAACTTTCACCGTGGAGAATCCCACTTCGAAGATGAGGAAGGGCACGTTAGACTGATAAACGTAACGATAATAACGGACACGTGTAGCGCAGTGGTTAGAGGCGCCCTGCAATGCACAATGCATTCGATACCGCGCGGCGGGCTCACCAAGATTACTATCTCTTCGGAGTCGGTAAATTGGTACCAGAATTGTATGGGAGGATAAAAATACTGCCTTGACACATCGGCTGGCCCCCGCAAGGCATTGTATAGGCCACATACGCATTCAATCACCTCTATGATGTCTAATGAAGTCGAATGCATGGCGCATCCCAAGGATTGATCAACGTCAACCACTTCATCCTTTATCCTTTAACATTAATAACAGTATTATGTTTCTTGCTAAGCACATTTCTACCATATATCGTTCGATACTGTGGAGAGGAATTTGCTTTTTTTTCTTTTTATAGGATTCAGAATAATTAAATTTATTCAAAAGTAGATTGTTGATTGTTTGTTATGGTTTTGGTAAATTCATTTGTTGATGACTGTTTGTATGTGTGGGCGAAAACCATTAGTGACAAGGAAAACACAAGCTGTTTGAATTGCAATAAATTGTTGTTGGCGCTCGTGTACAAGAAACACGTGACGACTTCTAAACGGGTGTATTCTTTTAGCATTTATCTGCGGCATTCTTAAGTGATTTTCCCTCTTTATTGTGATTATTTTCGAAAGCTTTCCTTCTTTTTTGTTCTAGCAACATGTTGAAAAAGGTTATATTTGCGCGTTTTAACAATGTTAATTAACAATCTTCTTAGCCTCATCCTTGTTACGGTATTTTTGAGTGCCTCCCATTCCAATGTTGTTGTCCATGGCAGACAAGAAGTTGTATCATGTTAACCAATTCTCTGTTAGTCAGTCGTCCAAACTTCAACTGATTCAGTTTCATTTCTATTTTGACGTTTTAAATCATCTAACATTTTCTTTTCTATTGAATCTGCTGTGTGTTAGTTACGCACTTAGATATCTAAGTATACCGTCCTCCCTTATTCCTAGATCTGCTGAACACATGGCTTTAGAAACTGCTTTATTCTACCTTTATTAATACCGTTTGTCGTGTATCAAAGTATGCAACCTTACGTCTAGCATTTCCGCTTCACTTATGCTGTATAAAAGTCCGAAGAGCTATGCTCGTAGAAATATCAATTTCCTTGGCGGAGTCTTGCAAACGATCCAATGGTAGCTGTCGCCAAAAATAGCGAAAATAAATTGTCTTATTTTCATCACCTCAAAAGAACTTATAATAAGGCAACTTTGGGTGGGATGAGCCAAACAAGGTCACTAAATCTCAGCATCATTCTAGCCATCTAGGGTCTGGTGATAGTATAAAGGCGTATTGTACATACGTCGCTACAACGCATACACACTTGCGTCTGAATCTTTGACTAACGATGTGATATTAGCTAAGAAGGTTAAGAACGGTATCACTAGATAGGCCGAGATTGGAATACCTCAGTGATTTATGATGCCGAAGAAAAAAGGTTTCTCGAAACCTCAAGCAGTTGAAGAGACTCTTTAAATCAACGTCTCCATGTCAGTGCTAATAAAGCCGATAATTTAAAAGCACAAGTCCGTCGGCAGAAGCACTCCGGTAGATACCCAAACGCGGAGATGCGCGAGCAACATGCCGATCTTGCAAAGTTCTTCAGAGAAGGGATAAAAGGAAGGACGAGAGAAGAGCATCATTACTGCGTTAAGATGCAAAAGTCAGAGAAACATAACGAAATCCCGCCCAGTTATAACCGATGGAAATTGCGCTTAAGAAATTTATATATAAACATAGAACGTTAGTATAAATTGTCTTTTTCAAGTCTGTCATATTCGGAACTCTTCAGCTCTGATTATCGAAATCTTATCCGCAGCTATCGAACAGCCGTGACTTTGAGCATGTATGTGTTTGGACAGCATAGTATTTAAGCAGTTCAGCTTGCTATTTAGCAGTTCTCTTCCTTGATGGGAAGATAGATGTGAATATAGCCCGTTCCTTAGATTTATTACGTTCCGAATTCTTATAATTTTGTCGGCGAGTGTAGCGCAGCGATTAGATGTGTCCTGAAATTCACACTGGATCGATCGATGGTTCGATTCAGCGCATCGTGCTCACCAATCCTTCCGTACCTCCGAGATCGGAAAATTAATAATGAGAGGGTAAAGGCATCGACTTGATACATAGGAAGACACCGCAGATCAGTGTATGGAGCAAATATGCATTCAATTACCTCTACGATGCTTGATGAAGTCGATTGTATGGCGCATTCTTCAGGGATTGATCGAGGCATACCACTTTATCTTCGCTTTATTAACTTATTATTGCAAGAAATTTTTTTATCAGGAATTATCGCGAGTACTATTGATCAGGAACTGTTCAATAGAAAACAATTCATAGTGGTTTTACATGATTTTGAAATGAATTCATCTGATATTATGATGCTACCGCTTGTAAGTTGCCGTTTAACCCAGCGGCTAGACTGACTTGGTGTGTTACATTATCATAAATCTTCAGCCTCTTATAATTATCGTATTTTTGGCGTCGACATCACTAATAATTCTTCTTACAATTTCCACTAAATTTTGGATTAAAAAGTTTTTGTTAAACCTACCTAGTTAAGAAAAATGTAGTGTAAAGTATTTCCTGTTTACAAGCATCACTTTCTTTATCTGGAATGTGCTTCAAGCTTTCCTTTAGTGTGACGAAAGTTCTATTCCTCACTAGCTATGCTTGGAATCGATTTCGTCGATTTTATCCCTCATCTGAATCATCGTGGATAAGATTTGATGATGGAGTTCGTTGATCCGTTTTCATGTGAGGTTATCAATCTCGTTCTTTATGGGCGTCAGTTAGACACTCTTCGGCAAAACGACACCGTCCACTCTTTCTGGAGTCTCAGTAAGGGAGCTGCTTGAAAAAGACGTGCGGTTCTTATTTTTAGACGGAATTTCTCATTTCATGAATGGTTACATAATAAACAGACGAATGCACAAAAAACGTACATGGCTAAGTTTCATGATTAGATCTTCTCTGTAAAAATGAGGTAGAAACCACTTTTTATAACTCGGTCACTGAAGCCGGGCCCATGGTTTCTTAGATTGTCTGTATTCAAAATGGTAAACATTCTTGCACTTCTAGGATCTACACTTTATGCCCTTTTTCAAGAATAGGTTCAAGGTAAGTATTTGTGTTCTCTTACCTACAGCAGTTCTTCTGTTATGTTTTCAAAGCCAAAATCAATCTTTTTCTTGACTTGATGAATCTATGGCTTCTGTTCATAATCATTAATATCACTCTGGGGTTTCCACACGACACGCGTTTCATTCAAAAGTTTAATAATTACCACTAATTAACAACACAATTAGAAAATACAACAATGTTTGAAGTGTAGCTTTTAAAACAAGTTTTTGAAATGGAGAACATATATACAATTGAAGTTATATGAGAGCTTGCAAAGTATTTTGAAGAAGGTTCAGGAAGCATTTAGTAAAATGAAAGAACAATATATAGAATTTAATGACTAACTATGGCAAGGCATACTGATTTTCATGCCACTTCAGGTGTTATCTTTTACTACTGCTTGAGAGGACGATTCCTATGGCAAAAAGCGTCTATCATGTGTAAGGAGTACTGGGAATGGGAGCAATGGTTGAAGCATAAAAATCCGACACTACCAAAACGATGGACGTTGTTTAGTGAAAAAGCATTTAAACTTATGAAAAGGTAAGTTTGACTAAAAATGTCGACTTCCGGACTTGTATTTTTCTTTACTTTTTATCCAACTCTTGCGAACGAGTAGCATGAGCTACATAGTAATCGTGAAATATTACTAAGATCTAATTTAAGCGGCTAAAATCTGAGATAGTTGTAATTGCTCGTGCATTTGGTTTCCTGAGGACAAGTTCGGCACTTCCATGCTGCAACACATTCAAGAGTAAGCCTATTGTCTCATATTGCCGTTACACATAAAGAGTATGTTGCTGGTTTAGTGAGATCTCTTTCTTTTCCCGTTATAACATTATTAGGAATTTCTCAAGGTTTACAACTTAACGACTATGCTTCACAGGAAAATAGCTATTATTCTCAATAATTTATAACAGCTTGGTTTTTGGATGGAAATCTCAAACTCGTTTTCAATTTGGGCGATCATCTGTCGGAAGAAACTCTGTTGTACATCACAGTTTGACAATCAGGAGCGCTTTCATCCCGGTCGACAAGTAAATCATTGAGGACAAAACAAAAATGTTACATTTCTAGTGCTTAAAACTTGTATAGGAGTCTATTTTTATTATTCAGTAATTGAGCAGAAAAATTACTTGTTTAAATAATTTTCGAAGTCTTAAGATAGTCGTGGAAGAAGAGCATATTTCTTTTAGAACGTTGACGGCACGAGGAAAAGACCGTTGGTCGGCTAAAGGTATGAGGAAATTCATTTCAAAGGAGAAGCTTTTGAAGCCAGTCAAGGTAGAAGAATCTGCATGAAGACATTATCATTTCAATGGTTTAATTTTCACATTTCATAAACAGTTCTTAAATGCAATTTTTGATCACCCAACATTCATCGTGTTCTTTGTTTACTTCCTTTTTTTTCGTTAAGATTTCTGTAGCATTTCGTGCTATCACTATCACTTTCCTCCAACATTTCTTGTCTTGTGATGCTTATATGTACATAATTAGATTTTTTTTCGTAGACTTCTGAAGTTTTGACGAGCATTTTTTTAAATCTTCCATCATAGCCTTTTCTATGTGAATAGATGAATTTTATTCAAATAAATCTCGTAATTACTCGTGTCAATGGTGGCAAATGATGTAACGACTTTCATACTCAATCACAAGGTCACAATCTTTCTTTTTATCTATGCAGCTAACAAAAATTTGCACATAGTCACTAATTCCATTAATCTCTAACTCAAGACAGCTATGCTTCAGTTTAACATGCAAGTTTTATCAAATCACTCTGCTTTCAAATTATTCTAGTTCATTTTAGAATGAAGCGGACGATGTGTTCGCATATAGACCGAGTGAGATCGTTAAGGTGAGCTCTTAAATGCAGATGGCGACATAATCTTAGAAAGTCAGCAAGCATTACGGTATACTATCGATTTTTTATCTCTACCGTTCTTGACTAAGCAACTACAATCACTTTAGCAAAAAAAATACACCCTTACCTCTTGAGGGGTTAAGGATATAAGTGCAATACATCCATTTTCTAGTTCTTTGATTCAGTTTTACTTCCCTTGTTCAATATTTATCAATTTACAGAATCAAGATCAAAGAAAAGATAATGGGAAAAAGAAGAGAACACTGAACATTGGATCAGCGCCACATTGTCAGCAATAGCGGAAATTAGCGAGCAAGTGGTGTCAGCTGTGACGACTAATTCCGTCATATCGCTTGTATGTTTTTGCATGAAACCAACCAGAAATGTAATTAATAAAGTAATTTGAAACTGTGAGAAGTTATTCCAATCTTTGGCTTCATTATACTACAATAATATAAAGTATTGAAAAACAGCATATCGATAGAATGTTCCCTCGATATAAAGTGTATTAATATTGAAACAAAACTCCTCAGGCTCTAAGTCTACGTGAATAGAAGCGTCTTCGACGGGGATAAATAGTAAATTATTAGTTTATGTTTGTTTGTTGCTTTTGCGCAGTTGTTTCAATCAAATAAATTGTTCAATTATAGACTAAACAGTAGATGTAAAGCTTGCTTCGTTGGGTATCGTGCTATGATTTCGAACTCGTTTGAGGTAAATTCATGATTTAAAAAGTATTCACTCCAAGTTTTTGGAAGAACGTTTTCTCTTTCAAATTTTAGCATTATTATACATCATTATCTATATGATTAAATTTTTAAAAATATTTTTGTTACATTTCTCCTCGTTATTTCACAGATGAGCTTCCACAAAACTGCAAGCCAGAGCTGAGTTATAAGAGGCGATACTGATCTCTTGGTGCCTGTAAAAATCAGATTTCACCCATTCTGTAAAAAAGGTGATATATACAAAACACTATGAAAAGAGTATAACATATGTAGTGTTTTCTCAACTGAGTTTCTCAAATATTTGTTAGCAATAACATTACTCATCTGCCGAAAGTTCGAAGACCACATACTCGTTAGCGAGGAAAATCCGTAAAAAGCTTATGCTCATTGCTTGTGAGCTTACTTCCGAAACACACCAAATGAACGTAATGCCTGCTTGGACGAATATCATGGTAGTATTCTTTATTAGAATTTTGTTCTATCATTTCTATAAGTTTCAGCCTGTGTCACACCTTACATCATTATCAATGAGGAAGACTGAGTCAACTAATATGCATTTCTAAGAGCATCATCCTTATTGTTACTAGCCAAAAATTTGTGCAAGAAGCTTGATATCACTTAAAGTTATAAAGCTTAGGTAAGAAAGTTATAATTCCACAATTTCCAAGACCGACTGTCTTTTAACCTCGGCATTGTTTAATACTTCTTGATTCTTCTTCTTTGAACGAGCGCGAGGTTGTTAAGTTTATTATGAGGCTGCGTTTCGGCCGTGTCGCCTTCTTCAGAGCCTGGAAAGGTCGACTGACAGCGATCTACCAAGCCAAACACGTCAATAACTCAAACAGAGAAACTCAAAAACCAAGTCCTAACCGCGTGAATAACATCGAATACTCACCACTTCTCTGCCTTCGACCAACCGCTAGGTTGTGTCTGCGGAAGAGGAATGAGGTACACTTCCTTCTAGAGTGCCCCTTTATCAGACTAGAAGATCAATCTGATATATTGTGCGAAATCACGTGTGATTAGGAGGCACTCTTCCTTGCGGTTCATATTTGGGTTTTTGAAGTTAATCCAAAATGCCTCAAGAACCCTGCGCGTCGATATGCTAGTTTCTTGCGCAAGAATATTAACCTTAACATCAAAATCCTCTCCGTTGTGTCTTTGTGTCCTATGCGTGCCTAGTGGAGTACTCGTTTTGCTTTTAAATTTTCCATCTAGGTGTTCTTCTATGCGGACACAAAGAGGTCTTCCCGTTTCGCCAATATATTCGTCTCCGCAAGTTTTGCAAGAAATCAGGTACACTGTACCTGAGATCATGCAATCACCGTCTCTGCCCTGAGGGCAAATGCAAAATAATATAATAAATAAATATAAATAAATAAAATAATGTAATACAAATACAAAATATTATACATTACATGTTTTACACATACATTACATGGACGATGCAAAATTTTTAATAACACCAGTTATTTATCTGTAAAAAGTGATCTACCAAAGTAGGAAAGTACTAGTAAGTTTTCTAAGGTGTGTATACTTTTCATTTTAAGCTTATTTCACTTTAAAACATTCATCATGTGTCATTGGCCTTTTATGTCAAGAAAGTGATTTGGATGTCCGATGGCAAATCTCCATTTTGCTGACGTATGACAATGTGACAATTCATTGTGACAGCTTTCTACCAGTACATCTCACATAAGAGATCCAAGAACAAAACCAAGTTCTTCAGAATTCACAAGTTATTCAAGATGTACTGAATTTTAGTGCAGATGTAGTGCATTCCATAATGATGTACTTTATGTACGAATTTCTAAATAAGAGAAGGCATTTGTACACCGATAGTGTTGGTATACAAGTATTCCTTTGGCTGAGGACTTACTGCATAGAAGGACCTATCTTATGGGCTGTACTATAATATCGCATATATGTATGTTCTCGAACAGTAAGGGTCTAAACCAGCAATAAAAATTGGTGGTAATAAGAATTAATAATTGTTTCCAAACAGAAAATCTTCTCACCCCTAATGTCTGAACAGTCTGAAGAAGAATTCTCAAAGAACTGCAATGATGCTGTTATGTATCCAAATTATTTCCAATAATTTCACTGTCGTGAAAAGAAACACAGTAAGTTAGAACATTTATCATTACTGATTTATTATTACATCATAGTGAAAAGCTGTCCTAAGGTAATGAACCTCAATGTCTAAACAAGGGAATATCTGCGTTTTCTCATTGGCCATAATCTGTAGTGTATATTCTCTTAAAAAGCAATACACTCTTGTCCCAAATTGAGCTGCTCTAAATGGAGGTTTTTTATAAATTATTAGGAGAGAGAACAGTTTTCGAAGAGCTATTCCGGACATACGATTTACGTCGAATTTTCTTTTCTAGTGATTTCAAGAAGTGCGGTAAGAAAACCTCTGGGAATCTTTCAAGAGGTGTATACCGATTTTGGTACACATGGCGTTTTTGTGTTAAGGAAGCGAACCGAAAAGCTATATTCTAGGCAGCAGAATCCATTCAATTTATTCATTAAATTTCATAGAGTACTATTAAAATTAGGAATTGATAACACATTAGAAGTGATACTGTTCAGCAAAAGAAAGGTATTGGTTCGATCATACACGAGGACCATTAAGCCTATCATCCCTCCGGAGTCGGGTCGGAGAATTGGTACCAGACTTGTTCAGGACCAATTGGCTTCTTCAAATCCGCATAACTGGCGACTACTTAAGGGTTGAACAACAATTGTTTAATTTTCAATTATGAAGTAGTATAAGTATCAATATCCTTCATATTTTTACCCAGATGTCTCTTTAGTAAATTCCAGAAGATTACACTTTCCTAACCATTTAACAACATAATAACCTTACTGGTTCAATGCGGCACCAGACCAACGAAGCCCTTAAACCTTGAATTTGGTTTGTAACATTGTTGTCGAGCAGTTCGTCTGTTAACAAATCGGAAGATTCAAATCGCTGCTCTCATGAAAACAATCTCAGGTGATAAAATAACGATGGATTGTAGACGATTTATTTATAAAGGTCATAATTTACTTTTAAAATGATATAATCCTGATCAAACACAACATGGCTACTCTGAAAAAAGGAACAGTTGGAATCTACTAATTCTACCAACGAGACACTTTTCTTTTGTTCGCATAGCATTTTGACGTCTTGAAATCGACGATTTGCCTGAAAACGTTTTCAGCAGCGGTCTAGTTGTTAAAGACTTCTTAGTAGTAGTAGCTTTCGAGATTCCTGCGAAAAAATGGTAATCGGTTAGCCAGAGATCCGATGTGAAATGATTCGTATGTGAGGGTTACGTAAATCTATTAGTCGAGAATCTACAGCGTTACAGGTACCAGATTTTGTCGAGGATTTTTGTACAAAATAATTGACTGTTTCTGGTTGCCCTTTTTAAAATGTGTGGCAAATTTGATCTAATTGTCCAAAGCCATATAACATGGATCTAAAAAGCGACAATGTTGCTAATTTCAAAACAATTTCCACGTAAATTAGTTCTTTTATTAAGGCTAGCAAACGGATAAAAAGAATCGCGAAGAAATACCTTTCTAATATATATCCACCCTACACACATAAATTAGTTGGGCATTTTAGATTCTTTCGAGTTTTTTCTTCGTTTCATTAAACCACAATATTATTTGACATCGGTCTCATCCTATGCACACTTTGGTTTTTTTATGTTTTTTTTTCATCGATATTTCCGTTTTCTTGCCAAGTACGATAGATTGTTGTGGTTTTTGTTATTATTTGAAAAATAAAGGACAATCAATCAGTGCTGATCAGTCTCGCGCTATGCATTCGACTTCATCAAGCATTGTAGAGATTAATAAATGCATATATTTGCCAATAAAATGACTTTCGGTGGCCTACCGATCTATCACGTCAGTGTGCTTATCCTCTCAACCAAGTCTGGTACCAATATACCGATTCCAGCGGAATGGAAGGTTTAGTGTGCCTGGGTACGGGATCGAACCAAGGATTGTTGGAAAGCGTATTGCAGGCCACCTCTAACTACTACGCTACACGCGCACCATTAGTATTTAAATCAGGTGTATTGCAAATGCCATTTGAACACTTTCAACTATAGCAACACTCCACGAAAGTAGTGTATTGTAACCATTCAGGATTCTTTTTGAGATCAATTGAGAATTGTAGAACTATTTTATAATTTTCTGCGTTATTCGTTTCCATCTACACATGAGACTCAACCTATCTTTATTCATTTATTCACAGATAGGTCAGTGACTCCGTCATTGATTGCCAAATAAAATCATTACAAAATTCTTTCTGTTGAAAGCCACAAGCCATATGACGTCTTACTTTCAAAGGAAAGGATCCTAGATAGTCGATCTCGCGCACGCTCCTCCTCCTTAGGTTGCAAAAGAATTCTTCATCAGTACTGTCCGATACGCTTGTTGAGTGTTCTCTACAATTTTTACACGAAGATTACCCTCTTCTGCATATCGTAAACTTTGAGTCACAACAACAGCAATCAGGATTCCGTCATGAAACCTGTTGTATGGACCACATCCAGGCCGTATTCAGGACCATAAGAGTATGTCGACAGCATCATTTGCCTCTTGAATTCACTTTTTTCAAATATGACATTACATTAAACGCATTTCCAGCGTTGGAACGAAATGTATCACAAAAACACAGCTTTTATATCACCCTCTAACCATACATCGTGAAAGAGATCCAGAGATCGAAATAAGAAATTAGAAAATCTCTAGTTAAATATAAGATTTGATCCCATCTATTGCAGCGTTTGGTCAGGAACAGCTACTTTGTAAGTAGATTCCTCGCGAAAAGTGTCTTCTGGTTGAAGGCTCCTCTCAAACGATGTTGAATAGCTCGAGGCCAATGATTGCCTTAGGCGAACTAGCTGGGAGCAAACCTACAAATAATACAGCTATGAAAACCAGACATTGCGAAAAATTACCGACTCACATATATAGTAGACATCCTCAGCTTCTGATCGAAAAGTCGCACGTCCTCTTTGGTAATGGGATGGTCTTCAGGAGGGCAGAATGATAACTCTTCACCAAGAAAAGCATCCGTAAAACGAATCCCTTCACACAGATGTGAAATGTCTTTCAATTTCTCGAAACTAAAACTTCGTGAGCTATAAAAAATACAAGTAAGAAATATGTACAAAACTATTCTGAAATGACAGAGATACCTTTAAGAAAGTAAAAAATAGTGAAACGTAAGGATATGAAAACACCATATTCATGTCTCAAAAAAGAAGAATGAGGAGAAAGTAAATCAACCATCTTAGTCGTTGACGAGTGCGTTCTTCTCCCCAATATACCATCACTTGAAGCTCACTAGCTGTTCGCTGTTGCTACAACAAAACTACTTTAAATGGATCTAATAAGTTTCGAAACCAAAAGGGAGTACAGAAATACAGGTATGCAAAAATGCTTACTGCTGTTGACGCAGTAGAGACAATTGAGTTCATTGAAGATATGGGAGAATGGAGACGTATGGAAACCAGCTTAAAAAGGCAAAATAACTGTAGGCGATATTAAGCGCGTCAAAATTTTTTGAAAAGTTAGATGAGCGTTACGATAAATTTTTCTTCAGGATAAAATCATAATTATAAGTTTTAAGTGAATTTTGTTTACGACCACATATCTAAATGTGTTACTACAGAGGACATTTAAATGAAAATAAAAACAAGACGTAAGCAAAATAAATAACAGTGAATATCCTTTCCTTAGAGTCACCACGATCTATCACAATTCCAGGAGCTGGACGAATATCAGCAGGAATGTGTTCCAGAGCGCCAGATTCTGTAGTGCATAAAACGACTACACGGGAAAACGCTCGTCTAAAAGTTCAAGTTTTATAATGAATCATATAAGATATAATCACGTACAATGCTCTTCCAATAGCTTCTGAATCAACAACGGTTGTTAGTAACAAACCGGTTTCCTGAGTTTGTCAACGAAAATGAGAAAGTTGATTCATGACAAGACTGTAAGATATAAGTTCCATTTCGTGAAATACGTAGGTCATCTCTGGCCTCCACTGTAACAACTGCAGCTCCACCCAGTCCTCGAACCGGCATCTTAAAAGAAATAATACTTTATGTAGAAGTGTATTAAAAAAGTAGAAAGAAAAATTAAGAGTTTATTTCAGCTGAAAGTAACCATAAAAATGAAATTAACACCATTGAAGTTACACAACAAAGATTTAAGAAAAGAAAAGAAACAATGAAACATTATCTATAAATAAAAGCTTATAAGAAAAAAAAGAATACCCTATAGTTCATTTGAGGTCCACCTCCTCCCTCCACCGCAATCAGAAGATTTGTATAGAATCGAGCAATCTGAGACGGGGAAAATTCAATTCGAAGCGGAACAGTACGACGTGCATCCAGAAGTAAGATTTGGCTGTCCAAGAGCTGCAACCAATATAGTCGTTCTTCATTAGAGCATTGAATAGTGATAGGAAAGATTTTAGAAAATAACTAGTGTACAGTAAAAGGTGGTCCAGAATGACTGAGCTTCGCCCTTATTCGAAGAGAGGTATCTGTACGATTGGTAACATCAACGTTCGAAACAGCTGTATCTCCAATAGCTACGAAACCGAACGCTACTTCGAGTTGAGGGATATAAAGCACAGACCTAAATCTCAATTTTCAGAAAATAAAGCTGTCATAAAATTCTTATTGGTAAGTGAAAAAAAAACCTCCGAGTCGGATTAGAAGTCAGTTGTGAAAAGCATGGAACCATAGCGTTTGTAGATAAAGAGCTAGATGATCTTGCAGAGGAATGCGGTCGAGAGCTCAACTAAAGATATATTCGTCAACTTCATTCACTCGCACGTCATTAGGTTGTATGGGGCATACGAAAGAAGTGAATAACGACCAAAAACAGCTACGAGCCGCTCTCTGGGGAACTTAGCAAACCTATTAGTTGCCTTACCGACCTTTGAAGAGTATACGTGGACTTACTTCTTCAAGCTCTGAAGTGTCTCACCACTTCTTCCCAATCATAGAATCAACCAGTATACACAGAATCAAGAATGATTATGACTAATGTATGTTGTGTGCAAACCATCCCAGCACAACAGATATAGGAATTATATTTTTGATCATAAAAAATACATAGTTGGTTTTGGCTTACATTTACTCACAAACAGCAAAGGACGCAACATATAGTACTATGCAGCTAACGGAGTGAAGTGTCATCATAGAGATATGCGTACAATTACCAAAATATGTATGAAAAACAGCTTGAATAGCTAATAAACAAGCAAACAACAGCACGGAAGTTGATGAGAGCGAACACAAAAATTTATACACAAATACTAATTGTTTACTTATTATACATAGAGTGCTTGCTAATTAGATCCTACTTGCCTAGCTTTCCCTTTATTGCTTTCGTTGCCTTATAACCCTAATCCAAGGATGGAAAATGGATTGTATACGGGGTTTGAATGCAACTTTACAATCATTCTTCTATTCATTATAAATGGCCCAGAAAGATATCAGAGAGACAGAATAAGATGCAAGAGAGCTTTAAGGTGAACATTGGGATGGCTGACAATAATGATTGTGGCTTAAGCCACCCAGTTGTAGTTGCAACTTCAAAAGATTTGTACGTTTGTATTTTATAGAATAACACACGCAAACGTCGCGATGCTCGAAAAGGATCACCACCAGGAACGAATATTGTAAGAGAAAGAGGAACTATTAAAATCATAAAAGCAAAAAAACCGCCTCACAACGCACCTCTCCCTCGCATGTAACCTTCTCTTGATTACAAGCAGCACCATGATCCATTTTCTAAAATGTATACATTAGGAAATAAAAAAAAGAAAATCAAAAAGAAACCGAGAAGGAAATAATATTCAAATGAATGTTGGCGGTACCATTCGCTTCGGAGTAGAGTCTTCACCATGTAAAGCATTTTGAGAGGTGAATTTTTAGCCAGATATATTTCCAGTTCGTCTTGATCTAATCTCTTTTTTAACCCACCTAAGACAACGTGTACAACGTCTAAATTTTTGTGTCAAGCCCATGGAACAACGTATAATTTCTCATCTCTCACGCAACGAATAATATGTGACTCATGATTTTCACTGTAGTTTCGCAATAGCCCGCCCCTTATTTGTGTATTCGGCTCTACAATTTGGCTTATCTATTTAGTTTTCCATGTTTCTATTGAAATACGTTGCTGTCGCCTTTGGCGGTCGATTTTGCAACACATATAGTATATTTCTCCAATTTTATACAACATTTACAACTATCCACTTTAAAGAAAAGTATTTATCGCCTAGGAACCCTATAATAAACGAGGCTTGGCTCGATCTCGCGCTCCAAACCAACCGAACTCTCCATCCTTTGAGATCAGGAAAGTGGTTCCAAAAAAAAACATTACCTGGAAACATCGGTAGGCCACGCAAGATCGTATAGGGCAAATATTTTACCTGTTCGAGGCTCAGCGTAATAGATTGTAATCCCAAAGTTATTGACCAACGCCAAAAACTCTACCCTCTTATAAATTCAGTACTACAACTATGATTCTTAAAAGAGATTTCAAATGAAAAACAACCAATTGCTGGTAATAACTGGATGTTCCACGGATTTCCACTCACTGAGGTTATTCCTCACTGATGGATCTCGAGCCGGTTAGTCGTGAGGCTACGTGGCGCGTCCCCAGGTGGCGGATAGGGGGTCAAACGCGAACCAAAAGCGACCTTGTGCTTCCCAGAGCAGCAGGTGGATCAAAGGGATGAACACTCTTTTTCTGCTGCGCAGATCTGGCAGTGCAAATTGTATTCTACAAGTCAATTCGGCCAAAAGCCTGCAAGCAAGTGACTAGGAAGTACATGGGAGGCGGTTAGGAGTCCTGTCCACTCAACTCCAATGAACTCTGGGAAAGACTGGCAAGCTACTCATTAGTATATTCAGCCGCCATGGTTAGAGCCCGGCAAGCTACCCCATGGGTACAAAAGATGCCAAACAGAGTAAAATAAATGAAAGTCATTCCCCTGACCACGAAAGGGCCCCCGATAAGGCAGCGTTGGGTAGGACGAGTACGGAGAGGCTGCTACAATCTCAGGGCTATCTGGGCTACCTAAATGTGATAGGACTAAGGTGACGATCTGTACCTACAACGCAAGATCGCTTGCATCTGAGTCCGCTGTTGAGGACTTGCTGATGCAGGCCAGAAAGATCAGATACGACGACATCGGACTGGCTGAGACGAGGAGACATCATTCCTTTAACGCCGTTTATGATTCTGGAAAAGAACTCTTCCTTGGAACATGCGACAATAGAGGAGTTGGAGGCGTTGGTGTCCTCGTCAACACGAGTTTGGCCATGAACATCGAATCGTTTAAACAACTAACAACCCGAATCGGACGGTTAAGGTTGAAGAGATGTGGGCCTATGCCGGCTCTAATTATCTACGTCGTCTACGCAGCTACCTCAAGCTACGACGAAGATGAGGTCGAAGCGTTTTATATGGACTTGGAGAAGTTCTACAGAGAAGATCATACCTCCTTCAAAGTCATAATTGGCGACTTCAACGCTAAGATTGGACCGAACAGGGAGAGAGGCTATCCGAGTTTATCATGACGACCAAGACAATCCATGGTAACTCACAGTTCCAAAAGCCCCTCTCTCAACGCTGGACGTGGGAATCCCCCAATGGAGAGTACCATAGTGAAATAGACCACATCATAGTAAACCGAAGATTTTGCATAACCGATTTGGGTGTGCAAATGCACTGGCTCGTCTCTTCACAGGCTACCTGTCAGAATGCAAGGTTCCAAACAATGGAAGACCAGCAAAACCGTGTTGTTGTACAAAAAGGGAGACCTCCACGACATTGGCAACTATCGCCCAATCTGCCTGCTGTCCGTCGTAAATAAACTCTTACTAGAGTCATTCTCAACAGGATGGACAGAACATTGGACGAGGTACAGCCATGCGAGGAAGCAGGGTTCCGAAAAGGATTCAGTACGATAGACCACATACACACAATAACGAGGCTCATCGAACTATCACGAGAGTATAAAAGACCGCTCTGTCTCACTTTCATCGACTTGAGGAAAGCCTTTGACTCCGTTGAGACAGAAGCGGTTATAGAAGCTCTGGGGAAACCAGGGCGTCGCTACCCAAACACCACTCCTTTCGTGAGCTATAGAAGAATTTCACGAATAGAATACCGTATCGCCATTTTACAACGCAATTAAAATGAACGTAAAGAGGGGTGTTCGACAAGGCGACACAATGTCGCCAAAACTTTTCACATCGAGCCTCGAAGACGTTATGCGAAAATTGGAATGGGGACAATGAAAGAGTGAAAAATGATGGTCGGCAACTACACCATCTTCGCTTTGCTGATGATATCGTCCTTATAACACCAAACATCAGTCAGGCGGAACGAATGCTTGCCGACATTGACCGAGTATGTGGAAGTATTGGTCTTCGACTATACATGACGAAAACGGTATTCATGAAAACGGATCGGTCTCAAAGGCCCCATTTAAGCTCAACGGAACAAATATCTCCGAATGCAACAGTTATGTGTACCTAGAAGAACTCGAGAACTCAAATGATGAATGACGTAGCTCCATAGCTGAGCAGGAGGAAGAGAGCAGCTTAGGGAGCTTTTAAGAGCATCGAGGATGTAGTGAAGAGGATGAAGAACACTCGACTCCGTGCCCACATTTTTGAATCAACGATGCTTCCTGCATTAACATACGCATCAGAGACCTGATCGCTACGTAGGCAGGATGAAAGAACACTCAGCGAAAGGGCGATGCTAGGAGTGTCTCGTGTCACGCAAGTGAGAGAGGGTATACGAAGCTCGGACCTACGTCAACGATCGAAAATTAGAGACGCCGTCCTTTACGCCAAAATGTCAAAAATAAGGTGGGCCGGGCACGTGATGCGACGAAATGGCAACCGATGGACAAGAGCCGCCACGGATTGGATTCCTCGGGATGTCAAGCGCACAACAGGAAGACCACCGACCCGATTCTTCAGAGTTCTTTACAAACACGCTGAACGAATGGTATGATGCTCAACGTGTCCCTAGAGCGAGCAGAACCCTTTGGACCACTCTTGCACGCGACAGGGACAGATGGAGGAATTACTGGCGCCCGCTTGATTCAATCGAAGATCAACGGGAATACAGGTGATACAGTTGAACTGGATGTTAAATTGTATGTTCAAATAAACGCTTGTGTTATGTCGGCCGAAGACAACTGAACTTTTTCGAATTGTTCAACGAGTGTAAAAAATACAATTCATAAGCCACAGAAACATCCAGTGTTTCTCATATGCGAAGAAAGTAAAGAGAGGTACATAGAAGGACAAAGATGACTTCAGTGGTGGAGCAATATGATGCATCACGACACTTGGATTATCGAGAACAGATTTTGCAATGGACTGCAGCTGCTGGGAGAATGAACAGAACTTTAAGAATTTTTGGAGTACTTCTAATATCTCGTTGTGAAAGTAAAGTGGCTTGTGCAGGCGACGAATCAGAATCGAGGGTACCAACATCTTTTGAAGAGATGAACATATTTATTAGACTGTGCCTTCACATAACAACTGTTAACACTATTAAGAGGAATTCCAAACTTCGCTTATGTATTCCATCCTCTTGAATCCCAAATCCCATCAAGAGATAAATTTGAAAATCTGTCTTACTTAGCTTACAATGAAAGTAGAACTGGAGACTTTTAAAATGTCTTCTAAACAATATGCGAATTGCTAACTTTGCTTCAGTAGAGAAAATTTCCTGTTTGAAAACCTCTCTAGGACGCTGGAAAGATTGCACAAGCTCAAAGAGTTTTCAAATTGGTGAGTAGAAGCTCCTTAGGTAAAGGATTAACTATTCGGCTTTGATTAGACCATGAAGGAAGTGGCATGTGGTCGATTCCATCAACCATCATAGGAATGATTGAATGCG
Organism: Mesoplodon mirus; assembly: GCF_964341445.2. NCBI lineage: Eukaryota > Metazoa > Chordata > Mammalia > Artiodactyla > Ziphiidae > Mesoplodon > Mesoplodon mirus. The sequence continues at coordinate 189,528 of NW_028295324.1, forward strand.
TATTTGGCCTATACACTAGCCAAAGGTGGCCCAATGATGTTTCAAGTTAGTGCTTTTATCCTTCCAAACAAGTTTTAACCAACTCGTCATCCACGGAGAGATGAAGGCATGGTGAGCTTAGATGAAGGGATCGAACCTTTGTTCGATACAGTGCATATTGCAAATTCACCTCTAATCACTGCTCTACACCAGCCCCTCCTGAGGTTATATATATGTATATATATTATAAATATATAAATGTTATATGTATATATGTTTGTATATATGTTTGTTTGTATGTATATATACATATATACAAACTCCACAAGTATATATATAAATGGTATACCAAAAGGTTCAAAAGTTGATGGCAAAACGTTTAGGTTATACGAGTTGTTACGATAGAGTCGAGTATCTCTAATGTCTTCAATGATAAAACATATGGAATCATAATAATAAGCTGGTACTCTTAGTTTCCTTCTTCTTAGAACAGTTCCGTCGCGAAAAGAACTAACCCGTTTGCAAAAAAATTTTGCAAACTTTAATTTGTACAAAATAAGCTTCTCAGGCGACGCGTGATATAACGTCTGCATCGGGAAGCTGTATAGATTAAATATATGGAGAAGAGCAATAAAAAAGTAGTGGGTGGGCGAGCAAAATAAAGAGCTGAAAGGAAAATGAATCATGCTAAATAGAACGATAGCAAAATAAAGTCAAAGAACAACCGTCAATGTGGTAGAAACCTTTGAAACCATTTCATTGTCAGGAACAATTGTCTTATTCATATCTGTAGTTTTATCCTGAACAGAATATGTTAGCCTTGAAAATAAATCAGGAAGACAGCCTTTACAGAAACACTTGAAACTTAACCTACCAAAGCATTTTCTGCCACAGCGAATCCAGCCTAAACTACAAATATATTGCGCAATGTTATTGCGGCAACTATAAAAGACAGCTCCTACCATGATTCCACCACTGCTACATGATTTAGTGGAAGAGAGATTACGCGAGGTACACGGCAATGATGGTTTACTTAAATAGAGCAGCGTGAATGCACCTTTTTTTACTAATTAAGATATATGCACTGACATATATGAAACCGGAGGCGCAAAAAGTTGATTATGATCTTTTCGTGCCTTCACTCGACTTTTTCTATGCTCTTCCAACACCTTCATTAACGATTCTGTGGAAGCACCAGAGGGTTGTTTCTGAAAAATTTTTCGTTTTAATTCTGGAAAGGTGTCCGACTAATAAGAAACATTTTCATAAACGGGTTAAAAGATTCGACATTAGAGATGATTCCACCGTTCTTCCAAGAACTCAAACACCGCGATCTTTTTTTTTAACGAATAAATAACTGAGAAAAACTATGCTGTTTTTCATGCCAGGGTTATCAATGTTTCGCAAGAATTTACTAACCTAACTTATGTGTAATAGTCACTTTTAAATATACTTCTTGCTTAAGTTAAGACAATAAATACTCGTTTCAGAATTTTTGATTATCGAAGATACACTCTTCGTTAGGATCAAAGGTATACCTTTAAAACCTCTTGAATTGTCCTTATACTTAAATGAAGCGATCCCGTGGTTTCCGCAACAGAGTGCTCATCAAGTGTAGATGAAGCTAAAAAGAAAAAACAACTCTATACACATAAAAGGAACCCGAACTAAAGCCAATTTTTCCATGTAAATTACCTTCAGGCAGGATCAGAGATATACCATGGAATTCTTTAGCAAGATCATGATGTCGAGATGTAGCTTTGGCTATTAAGGCTAAAAAACATATGTATATATACACATATATGTATATATATGCATATATATATGTATATACACATGTATGTACGTGTGCATACGTATATATATATATATATATGTAAAAGAGTGAATATGCAGTGGATGGCTATAGAATTAATATGAAAATGCAGTAACACACAAATAGGAGTGCTCGTTTGTACGACTCCTGAAGATGAAACAGAAGGGTTTGTCGGTTCGTTGGTAACATACGATGAATCCAGAATCCGCTTGGGAGTACTCCAACTATGACTCAAATTAAGCTGAAATTTGAACGCCTCAGGAAGCTTAAAACATACAGTAACAGTTCCAAGAAAGTTCTTAATCACTTTTTGCATGTCTAATAGCATGTGATCGTAGTCTTTATTGGTAACATCACTCGTTATGTTTTCCTTGTTTACGATTTTAGTACTAACGGAAACCTGGAACAAGATATTCAATCGTTTAATTATTGCATGGCACTTTTATCCACTGCGCTTTTCCGCGCACTCTAACTTACCTCAACTTTCCTTCCCACCGTTTCTCCACACGATTTGGTAAGTTTTTCCACTTTGTACGGTTTGTTATCTGAATTTTTGGCGTTGATATGCACACATCGCTGCTCAAGAAAACGAAAAATCTCACACTCTGCTAACCTTCATATTACGACGATCTGTTATTCCAACGTATTTAGTATATTTTAAGCTTTGTTAAAATTAAAAAAGAGCTAATGAAGAAGTTTGCGATTATTCGGCACACATAGAAGAAAAAACATAACTAGCCTCGAAGAACAACTCTACTACCCTCTCTTGAACTTTTTTTCGCTTTTTCTTTTTCGTAGTCTTCCTTAAAATATCATCGTTATTTGATTTATTTTTTCTAGTTATTCGTCGTAAAGTCGAAAAGAAAAGATGTGATTTACAAATATGATGAGATAAACTCCATAATCGTTGTTTTGTCTCCGACACGAAGAATTAATGTGTGACAAAGCAGAGAAGCTGTTATACCACTAAGGTTAAGTATTGTTAACCATTTATTTTTTGCATAGGTAGGTTATATGTTATTGCCTTCGCATTCGTATTCTCGTCCGATCGATACCTATCGTTTGTGCGCGCATCCGCAATGCTGTTACGGCTCGCTCAACCTATCACAGGTGTATTTTTGCTCTGCCTACTTTCAGTCTATGTTAATTTTGTAGCCTTTTTTCTAACTCACAAAACTTTATGCACTTTTTGGCATAGCAAAATGTTTGAAATACAGACTTGGTAAGTTAGAGAATAGTTCTACGTAGTGGTTTTCTATTGTGGTTGTTAAAAATTGTAATTATGCATCAGAAAGAGAGACTTGTAAATTATGTAGTTAGGTACATAGAAAAGTACACATGCGATGTACACATGCGCACACACATTACATTTATGCACAATTGAAAAAAGCTTCAAAAATTTTTACTCACTCACCGACATCATATGATTCTACCTTCTACACCGCAACACCGCAAATAAACTAAACCTCACCCAGTGCTGTTGTATTATCATCGTCGTACTGAACAAACATCAACCAATTCATTCAAAAGTATGACATTATCAGGGCATTATCAAAGAATGTTTTGTAACAATTTTTCCTCATTGGTATTACCAGCCCTTAATCAAAAGTATTTCCTAAGCAGAAGTGCTCGCATCTTACCTCTGGTGGTACGTTCTTCAACGAAAATGCGAATGCTGACAGAACCTAAATCTTTAAACTGTGGTCCGATATATATACATATAAACGTTTGTTCATGTGTACGTATTAAGGTATACCTACGTATTTTCATGTGAATATTTGGGCGTGTATATTTGCTTGTGTGTGTTTGTATTCTTCGTTCGTGTAAAGATACTCTAAAAATCTGAATTCATTTTTTAAATTAGCGACTCTTCAAAACATTCTCATCGAGAATGGCGTGTCATTGGTTTACTTGATATGATTTCAGTATATCGTTAATAGCGAATTAAATAAAGATTCAACACCAGCTGTTGAGGAGACTGGTCCGGCAGCATCGGATGAGCCAACTGGATCAATCACCGAGGTTCGTTCATATTTTAATCGTATGGTTTCGTAATGCTAGCGGAATAGCTGTGTAATATAAAATGATTCTATATACTGTACATCTAACTAGGTAAGCATTTACAAGTATTATACTGTATACATGTGTACCACTGCTGCTAGTATAAGTCGCAGCTCGTTATTTCCGTGCGTCGAACACAGAAATCAGATTGCGTCTACTTCGAACGTCGACAATAAAGAAAATAAGACAAAAGAGTCGGATGATAAAAGGAGCGAAGCTGTCGAAGATGCTGACGGTGAAATTAATTCACAATCAAAATCCTAATATTTCATATGCTCTTATTTAGAGACTATTAGCAAGCTCCAATCACTACAGGTTAATATTGATCACATCACGCATCATTTGTTCTGGTTTTACTCTTGTCTTCAGTACTTTGATGACAATTTTAATCTGTCGTTTTGTCTTGTCGAAGATCTTATTCTTGTCTAAGTTGGATTCTGTAGTCCGTGACTGCACTGGAAATGTTGAAGTAGGTACTTTTTCTGACACTTCCAATTCAGGGCGACAGATTGCTGTTGGTGAAGTGAGAATCATCTTAGAAGAAATCATTGAAGCTACGACTATAAATACTGTATTTTCTAAGCTCTGAAGCTCAACATTTGCAATAATATCTTGTTTAATTGTTTGTTAAAAAAAAGAATAAATCATTGAGTAGACTTGTACGAATGAAATTGTAATGTAGTTGAACACTCGGCTTCGTCAAAACGATTGTCTGAAAAAATGCTAGGTGTTCACATAACTTGCACCCTTTAAACGATTTTTCTTCACAAAATATTCAATAAAATGTTTCTCTAAAATGTGACGTTTACATTTTACATCATTTAAACATGATTGAAATCCGTATCGTTTACAATATACACTATATATATACATATATATATATATATACATATTACAATTATTGCAGTGTACAACCTCTACATTGACTACATCTAGTATTGACCTGTTTGGTACACATTAAAGTAGATTTTTTCGAACCTGTTATAACAGGCAACACAGCGTCTCTGTCATTCCGTTGTCTCGAAATTCTATCAGCCTTTTCAAGTACATGGCTAAGTGATAGCGTTAGGACACTAATAATTTCATAAATATTCAAGTACACTCGTATCTTGTGATGTCTGAGAAGTCCCTGGTAAATTCTGTTGGGAAGTTCGAAATGTAATCTAATCCTATGAAACCTGTCTTCCATATCGTTGAATGAATTATAGGAAACATGGAGGTGAGCCATAACCTTGAACGTTTATTTGTTAACAAAACTTGACAGCAAACGACGATGGATTGTTTAGACCTGATGATAATTCTAGTCTATAGTAAGCACATAATGAGTTATGATGGTTTATCCAAAACTCCCAATAATTTTCCGACAACTAAAGTACTTGAGCACCGCGAAGAGCTTGGAGACTTAAGAAAGTGACTTAGCTTTGTCGCTTTGAGGTTATAGAACAAGATTCTTCTCGAATACTACTTTTGGTGTACATTTGCTTCAAAATCCACATTCAAGGAATATGCAAAGAATGCCCAAATTCCTAAATTTTTTGACATCATAAAGTATACGAATATATACATATATATTAGAAAAGAATGCCTTTTTTGAAGAAAACAGTGGAATTCTACGATTTTTACTTTGGTCATTAAATTTCAGAAAATATGCAAATGCAGTGTATGGCAATGCTGTGTTAGGACTTTTATAAATTCCAATTTTATGACATGTTATGCAGACAGAAATCATTGGAATTAAATCCATCAATTAAGTGTGTTTGTTCTTAATTCAATGTTATCCTCAGTGTTGGTGATATTAATGCCTCAGGGATGCGCTATGCATTCGAGCTAATACATATTAGAGATGATTGAATGAGTATGACATTTAAACAATGACTTTCGTTGGGCAACTCACCTATCAAGTCAATGTTTTTATCCTCCCAAACATATCCACTACCAATTTTTGGAATCCGGAATGATGGAGGCCTCGGTTGCCGAGAACACGAGATCGAGCCAAAGGCAACGTGGCCAAGCACTGAAATGCACCCCTTTGGTAAAATTGCGAGGTCAAAATTTTTGCGTATTATTGAGTACCATTATTTAGCTCTATTCTTTTATTATACAATTAGAAAGTTTGTTTCTCCGCAATTAAAGTACAACTAGACGTCGTAATGATCTTATCGACATACGGGATGAGAATAACAGTGCTTGCAAACAGTTATGTCGATTGCCTAATTGTCGTTTTACTTTCCACCGCTTTTAATTTTCATTTTCAATGTTATTGTGGTTGTTAATAGCAAATAAACGAGTTGATTGACATTAACACCGAATTTCATTATGGTTCCGCCGCTTATTCTCCTCTTTTCTGAGGAATTGCTGTAGCTGCTTCGTATTATCATTCATACAATTTCGAGCGAATGGAAAACCCTACATTTTCTGTCAACAATATTTTATATGGATATCAACAGGTAAATTTGAAAATTCACATGTATTTTGTAAGGATATTTGCGTTCTAACAGTAACACTTTAAGATGAATGATAAAAAAAACCGGTGTGCTCGAAATGACGAAGCTGAATTCGTGGACCAAAATTGCCAAGAAAAGAAAGTTAGAACTTCATTCACGAAAAATCAGGTTTATTATTTATTCACATAATTAGTTAGTAATGTATTAGGTTGTTCGGAGAATAATGTTGCTTTCGTAATGTCATTTTTCTTCTACAAAAGGATAGAGGATAAAGTGGTTGGCGTTGATCAATCCCTAATAGATGCACCATGCATTCGACTTCATCGGACATCGTAGAAGTGATTGAATGATGTCTGGCCTATACTATAACTTGCAGGTGCTGCGCGATGTGTCAACTCAGTGTTTTTTATATCCTCCCATACAATTCTGGTACCAGTTTGCTGAACCGGATGGATGGAAGGTTTGGTGAGCCCAGGGCGTGGGATCGAATGAAGTGTGTATTGAAGGACACCTCTAACCACTGCTCTACACGTGCCCCTTTCTTATCTCTCTCTATATCTTTTTCTTGTATATGTTTTAATTAATTTCATAATTAATTAATGCTGCCAATTATGTTTTTGACATATCTAAAACGTTAGAATTTCAGGTGTCAAAAGAAAAATTTCGACAAGTCTATTTCTACGATTTCAGACTGGGACATAGAGTAGCACAATTAACGCATGGGGTCAAGGAGCTGTTAACAAACGCACAGTGCAACGTTGGTTTCAAACTTTCACCGTGGAGAATCCCACTTCGAAGATGAGGAAGGGCACGTTAGACTGATAAACGTAACGATAATAACGGACACGTGTAGCGCAGTGGTTAGAGGCGCCCTGCAATGCACAATGCATTCGATACCGCGCGGCGGGCTCACCAAGATTACTATCTCTTCGGAGTCGGTAAATTGGTACCAGAATTGTATGGGAGGATAAAAATACTGCCTTGACACATCGGCTGGCCCCCGCAAGGCATTGTATAGGCCACATACGCATTCAATCACCTCTATGATGTCTAATGAAGTCGAATGCATGGCGCATCCCAAGGATTGATCAACGTCAACCACTTCATCCTTTATCCTTTAACATTAATAACAGTATTATGTTTCTTGCTAAGCACATTTCTACCATATATCGTTCGATACTGTGGAGAGGAATTTGCTTTTTTTTCTTTTTATAGGATTCAGAATAATTAAATTTATTCAAAAGTAGATTGTTGATTGTTTGTTATGGTTTTGGTAAATTCATTTGTTGATGACTGTTTGTATGTGTGGGCGAAAACCATTAGTGACAAGGAAAACACAAGCTGTTTGAATTGCAATAAATTGTTGTTGGCGCTCGTGTACAAGAAACACGTGACGACTTCTAAACGGGTGTATTCTTTTAGCATTTATCTGCGGCATTCTTAAGTGATTTTCCCTCTTTATTGTGATTATTTTCGAAAGCTTTCCTTCTTTTTTGTTCTAGCAACATGTTGAAAAAGGTTATATTTGCGCGTTTTAACAATGTTAATTAACAATCTTCTTAGCCTCATCCTTGTTACGGTATTTTTGAGTGCCTCCCATTCCAATGTTGTTGTCCATGGCAGACAAGAAGTTGTATCATGTTAACCAATTCTCTGTTAGTCAGTCGTCCAAACTTCAACTGATTCAGTTTCATTTCTATTTTGACGTTTTAAATCATCTAACATTTTCTTTTCTATTGAATCTGCTGTGTGTTAGTTACGCACTTAGATATCTAAGTATACCGTCCTCCCTTATTCCTAGATCTGCTGAACACATGGCTTTAGAAACTGCTTTATTCTACCTTTATTAATACCGTTTGTCGTGTATCAAAGTATGCAACCTTACGTCTAGCATTTCCGCTTCACTTATGCTCTATAAAAGTCCGAAGAGCTATGCTCGTAGAAATATCAATTTCCTTGGCGGAGTCTTGCAAACGATCCAATGGTAGCTGTCGCCAAAAATAGCGAAAACAAATTGTCTTATTTTCATCACCTCAAAAGAACTTATAACAAGGCAACTTTGGGTGGGATGAGCCAAACAAGGTCACTAAATCTCAGCATCATTCTAGCCATCTAGGGTCTGGTGATAGTATAAAGGCGTATTGTACATACGTCGCTACAACGCATACACACTTGCGTCTGAATCTTTGACTAACGATGTGATATTAGCTAAGAAGGTTAAGAACGGTATCACTAGATAGGCCGAGATTGGAATACCTCAGTGATTTATGATGCCGAAGAAAAAAGGTTTCTCGAAACCTCAAGCAGTTGAAGAGACTCTTTAAATCAACGTCTCGATGTCAGTGCTAATAAAGCCGATAATTTAAAAGCACAAGTCCGTCGGCAGAAGCACTCCGGTAGATACCCAAACGCGGAGATGCGCGAGCAACATGCCGATCTTGCAAAGTTCTTCAGAGAAGGGATAAAAGGAAGGACGAGAGAAGAGCATCATTACTGCGTCAAGATGCAAAAGTCAGAGAAACATAACGAAATTCCGCCCAGTTATAACCGATGGAAATTGCGCTTAAGAAATTTACATATAAACATAGAACGTTAGTATAAATTGTCTTTTTCAAGTCTGTCATATTCGGAACTCTTCAGCTCTGATTATCGAAATCTTATCCGCAGCTATCGAACAGCCGTGACTTTGAGCATGTATGTGTTTGGACAGCATAGTATTTAAGCAGTTCAGCTTGCTATTTAGCAGTTCTCTTCCTTGATGGGAAGATAGATGTGAATATAGCCCGTTCCTTAGATTTATTACGTTCCGAATTCTTATAATTTTGTCGGCGAGTGTAGCGCAGCGATTAGATGTGTCCTGAAATTCACACTGGATCGATCGATGGTTCGATTCAGCGCATCGTGCTCACCAATCCTTCCGTACCTCCGAGATCGGAAAATTGATAATGAGAGGGTAAAGGCATCGACTTGATACATAGGAAGACACCGCAGATCAGTGTATGGAGCAAATATGCATTCAATTACCTCTACGATGCTTGACGAAGTCGATTGTATGGCGCATTCTTCAGGGATTGATCGAGGCATACCACTTTATCTTCGCTTTATTAACTTATTATTGCAAGAAATTTTTTTATCAGGAATTATCGCGAGTACTATTGATCAGGAACTGTTCAATAGAAAACAATTCATAGTGGTTTTACATGATTTTGAAATGAATTCATCTGATATTATGATGCTACCGCTTGTAAGTTGCCGTTTAACCCAGCGGCTAGACTGACTTGGTGTGTTACATTATCATAAATCTTCAGCCTCTTATAATTATCGTATTTTTGGCGTCGACATCACTAATAATTCTTCTTACAATTTCCACTAAATTTTGGATTAAAAAGTTTTTGTTAAACCTACCTAGTTAAGAAAAATGTAGTGTAAAGTATTTCCTGTTTACAAGCATCACTTTCTTTATCTGGAATGTGCTTCAAGCTTTCCTTTAGTGTGACGAAAGTTCTATTCCTCACTAGCTATGCTTGGAATCGATTTCGTCGATTTTATCCCTCATCTGAATCATCGTGGATAAGATTTGATGATGGAGTTCGTTGATCCGTTTTCATGTGAGGTTATCAATCTCGTTCTTTATGGGCGTCAGTTAGACACTCTTCGGCAAAACGACACCGTCCACTCTTTCTGGAGTCTCAGTAAGGGAGCTGCTTGAAAAAGACGTGCGGTTCTTATTTTTAGACGGAATTTCTCATTTCATGAATGGTTACATAATAAACAGACGAATGCACAAAAAACGTACATGGCTAAGTTTCATGATTAGATCTTCTCTGTAAAAATGAGGTAGAAACCACTTTTTATAACTCGGTCACTGAAGCCGTGCCCATGGTTTCTTGATTGTCTGTATTCAAAATGGTAAACATTCTTGCACTTCTAGGATCTACACTTTATGCCCTTTTTCAAGAATAGGTTCAAGGTAAGTATTTGTGTTCTCTTACCTACAGCAGTTCTTCTGTTATGTTTTCAAAGCCAAAATCAATCTTTTTCTTGACTTGATGAATCTATGGCTTCTGTTCATAATCATTAATATCACTCTGGGGTTTCCACACGACACGCGTTTCATTCAAAAGTTTAATAATTACCACTAATTAACAACACAATAAGAAAATACAACAATGTTTGAAGTGTAGCTTTTAAAACAAGTTTTTGAAATGGAGAACATATATACAATTGAAGTTATATGAGAGCTTGCAAAGTATTTTGAAGAAGGTTCAGGAAGCATTTAGTAAAATGAAAGAACAATATATAGAATTTAACGACTAACTATGGCAAGGCATACTGATTTTCATGACACTTCAGGTGTTATCTTTTACTACTGCTTGAGAGGACGATTCCTATGGCAAAAAGCGTCTATCATGTATAAGGAGTACTGGGAATGGGAGCAATGGTTGAAGCATAAAAATCCGACACTACCAAAACGATGGACGTTGTTTAGTGAAAAAGCATTTAAACTTATGAAAAGGTAAGTTTGACTAAAAATGTCGACTTCCGGACTTCTATTTTTCTTTACTTTTTATCCAACTCTTGCGAACGAGTAGCATGAGCTACATAGTAATCGTGAAATATTACTAAGATCTAATTTAAGCGGCTAAAATCTGAGATAGTTGTAATTGCTCGTGCATTTGGTTTCCTGAGGACAAGTTCGGCACTTCCATGCTGCAACACATTCAAGAGTAAGCCTATTGTCTCATATTGCCGTTACACATAAAGAGTATGTTGCTGGTTTAGTGAGATCTATTTCTTTTCCCGTTATAACATTATTAGGAATTTCTCAAGGTTTACAACTTAACGACTATGCTTCACAGGAAAATAGCTATTATTCTCAATAATTTATAACAGCTTGGTTTTTGGATGGAAATCTCAAACTCGTTTTCAATTTGGGCGATCATCTGTCGGAAGAAACTCTGTTGTACATCACAGTTTGACAATCAGGAGCGCTTTCATCCCGGTCGACAAGTAAATCATTGAGGACAAAACAAAAATGTTACATTTCTAGTGCTTAAAACTTGTATAGGAGTCTATTTTTATTATTCAGTAATTGAGCAGAAAAATTACTTGTTTAAATAATTTTCGAAGTCTTAAGATAGTCGTTGAAGAAGAGCATATTTCTTTTAGAACGTTGACGGCACGAGGAAAAGACCGTTGGTCGGCTAAAGATATGAGGAAATTCATTTCAAAGGAGAAGCTTTTGAAGCCAGTCAAGGTAGAAGAATCTGCATGAAGACATTATCATTTCAATGGTTTAATTTTCACATTTCATAAACAGTTCTTAAATGCAATTTTTGATCACCCAACATTCATCGTGTTCTTTGTTTACTTCCTTTTTTTTCGTTAAGATTTCTGTAGCATTTCGTGCTATCACTATCACTTTCCTCCAACATTTCTTGTCTTGTGATGCTTATATGTACATAATTTGATTTTTTTTCGTAGACTTCTGAAGTTTTGACGAGCATTTTTTTTAAATCTTCCATCATAGCCTTTTCTATGTGAATAGATGAATTTTATTCAAATAAATCTCGTAATTACTCGTGTCAATGGTGGCAAATGATGTAACGACTTTCATACTCAATCACAAGGTCACAATCTTTCTTTTTATCTATGCAGCTAACAAAAATTTGCACATAGTCACTAATTCCATTAATCTCTAACTCAAGACAGCTATGCTTCAGTTTAACATGCAAGTTTTATCAAATCACTCTGCTTTCAAATTATTCTAGTTCATTTTAGAATGAAGCGGACGATGTGTTCGCATATAGACCGAGTGAGATCGTTAAGGTGAGCTCTTAAATGCAGATGGCGACATAATCTTAGAAAGTCAGCAAGCATTACGGTATACTATCGATTTTTTATCTCTACCGTTCTTGACTAAGCAACTACAATCACTTTAGCAAAAAAAATACACCCTTACCTCTTGAGGGATTAAGGATATAAGTGCAATACATCCATTTTCTAGTTCTTTGATTCAGTTTTACTTCCCTTGTTCAATATTTATCAATTTACAGAATCAAGATCAAAGAAAAGATAATGGGAAAAAGAAGAGAACACTGAACATTGGATCAGCGCCACATTGTCAGCAATAGCGGAAATTAGCGAGCAAGTGGTGTCAGCTGTGACGACTAATTCCGTCATATCGCTTGTATGTTTTTGCATGAAACCAACCAGAAATGTAATTAATAAAGTAATTTGAAACTGTGAGAAGTTATTCACTACAATCTTTGGCTTCATTATACTACAATAATATAAAGTATTGAAAAACAGCATATCGATAGAATGTTCCATCGATATAAAGTGTATTAATATTGAAACAAAACTCCTCAGGCTCTAAGTCTACGTGAATAGAAGCGTCTTCGACGGGGATAAATAGTAAATTATTAGTTTATGTTTGTTTGTTGCTTTTGCGCAGTTGTTTCAATCAAATAAATTGTTCAATTATAGACTAAACAGTAGATGTAAAGCTTGCTTCGTTGGGTATCGTGCTATGATTTCGAACTCGTTTGAGGTAAATTCATGATTTAAAAAGTATTCACTCCAAGTTTTTGGAAGAACGTTTTCTCTTTCAAATTTTAGCATTATTATACATCATTATCTATATGATTAAATTTTAAAAATATTTTTGTTACATTTCTCCTCGTTATTTCACAGATGAGCTTCCACAAAACTGCAAGCCAGAGCTGAGTTATAAGAGGCGATACTGATCTCTTGGTGCCTGTAAAAATCAGATTTCACCCATTCTGTAAAAAAGGTGATATATACAAAACACTATGAAAAGAGTATAACATATGTAGTGTTTTCTCAACTGAGTTTCTCAAATATTTGTTAGCAATAACATTACTCATCTGCCGAAAGTTCGAAGACCACATACTCGTTAGCGAGGAAAATCCATAAAAAGCTTATGCTCATTGCTTGTGAGCTTACTTCCGAAACACACCAAATGAACGTAATGCCTGCTTGGACGAATATCATGGTAGTATTCTTTATTAGAATTTTGTTCTATCATTCCTATAAGTTTCAGCCTGTGTCACACCTTACATCATTATCAATGAGGAAGACTGAGTCAACTAATATGCATTTCTAAGAGCATCATCCTTATTGTTACTAGCCAAAAATTTGTGCAAGAAGCTTGATATCACTTAAAGTTATAAAGCTTAGGTAAGAAAGTTATAATTCCACAATTTCCAAGACCGACTGTCTTTTAACCTCGGCATTGTTTAATACTTCTTGATTCTTCTTCTTTGAACGAGCGCGAGGTTGTTAAGTTTATTATGAGGCTGACGTTTCGGCCGTGTCGCCTTCTTCAGAGCCTGGAAAGGTCGACTGACAGCGATCTACCAAGCCAAACACGTCAATAACTCAAAGAGAGAAACTCAAAAACCAAGTCCTAACCGCGTGAATAACATCGAATACTCACCACTTCTCTGCCTTCGACCAACCGCTAGGTTGTGTCTGCGGAAGAGGAATGAGGTATACTTCCTTCTAGAGTGCCCCTTTATCAGACTAGAAGATCAATCTGATATATTGTGCGAAATCACGTGTGATTAGGAGGCACTCTTCCTTGCGGTTCATATTTGGGTTTTTGAAGTTAATCCAAAATGCCTCAAGACCCCTGCGCGTCGATATGCTAGTTTCTTGCGCAAGAATATTAACCTTAACATCAAAATCCTCTCCGTTGTGTCTTTGTGTCCTATGCGTGCCTAGTGGAGTACTCGTTTTGCTTTTAAATTTTCCATCTAGGTGTTCTTCTATGCGGACACAAAGAGGTCTTCCCGTTTCGCCAATATATTCGTCTCCGCAAGTTTTGCAAGAAATCAGGTACACTGTACCTGAGATCATGCAATCACCGTCTCTGCCCTGAGGGCAAATGCAAAATAATATAATAAATAAATATAAATAAATAAAATAATGTAATACAAATACAAAATATTATACATTACATGTTTTACACATACATTACATGGACGATGCAAAATTTTTAATAACACCAGTTATTTATCTGTAAAAAGTGATCTACCAAAGTAGGAAAGTACTAGTAAGTTTTCTAAGGTGTGTATACTTTTCATTTTAAGCTTATTTCACTTTAAAACATTCATCATGCCATCTCATTGTGTCATTGGCCTTTTATGTCAAGAAAGTGATTTGGATGTCCGATGGCAAATCTCCATTTTGCTGACGTATGACAATGTGACAATTCATTGTGACAGCTTTCTACCAGTACATCTCACATAAGAGATCCAAGAACAAAACCAAGTTCTTCAGAATTCACAAGTTATTCAGGATGTACTGAATTTTAGTGCAGATGTAGTGCATTCCATAATGATGTACTTTATGTACGAATTTCTAAATAAGAGAAGGCATTTGTACACCGATAGTGTTGGTATACAAGTATTCCTTTGGCTGAGGACTTACTGCATAGAAGGACCTATCTTATGGGCTGTGCTATAATATCGCATATATGTATGTTCTCGAACAGTAAGGGTCTAAACCAGCAATAAAAATTGGTGGTAATAAGAATTAATAATTGTTTCCAAACAGAAAATCTTCTCACCCCTAATGTCTGAACAGTCTGAAGAAGAATTCTCAAAGATCTGCAATGATGCTGTTATGTATCCAAATTATTTCCAATAATTTCACTGTCGTGAAAAGAAACACAGTAAGTTAGAACATTTATCATTACTGATTTATTATTACATCATAGTGAAAAGCTGTCCTAAGGTAATGAACCTCAATGTCTAAACAAGGGAATATCTGCGTTTTCTCATTGGCCATAATCTGTAGTGTATATTCTCTTAAAAAGCAATACACTCTTGTCCCAAATTGAGCTGCTCTAAATGGAGGTTTTTTATAAATTATTAGGAGAGAGAACAGTTTTCGAAGAGCTATTCCGGACTTACGATTTACGTCGAATTTTCTTTTCTAGTGATTTCAAGAAGTGCGGTAAGAAAACCTCTGGGAATCTTTCAAGAGGTGTATACCGATTTTGGTACACATGGCGTTTTTGTGTTAAGGAAGCGAACCGAAAAGCTATATTCTAGGCAGCAGAATCCATTCAATTTTTTCATTAAATTTCATAGAGTACTATTAAAATTAGGAATTGATAACACAATAGAAGTGATACTGTTCAGCAAAAGAAAGGTATTGGTTCGATCATACACGAGGACCATTAAGCCTATCATCCCTCCGGAGTCGGGTCGGAGAATTGGTACCAGACTTGTTCAGAACCAATTGGCTTCTTCAAATCCGCATAACTGGCGACTACTTAAGGGTTGAACAACAATTGTTTAATTTTCAATTATGAAGTAGTATAAGTATCAATATCCTTCATATTTTTACCCAGATGTCTCTTTAGTAAATTCCAGAAGATTACACTTTCCTAACCATTTAACAACATAATAACCTTACTGGTTCAATGCGGCACCAGACCAACGAAGCCCTTAAACCTTGAATTTGGTTTGTAACATTGTTGTCGAGCAGTTCGTCTGTTAACAAATCGGAAGATTCAAATCGCTGCTCTCATGAAAACAATCTCAGGTGATAAAATAACGATGGATTGTAGACGATTTATTTATAAAGGTCATAATTTACTTTTAAAATGATATAATCCTGATCAAACACAACATGGCTACTCTGAAAAAAGGAACAGTTGGAATCTACTAATTCTACCAACGAGACACTTTTCTTTTGTTCGCATAGCATTTTGACGTCTTGAAATCGACGATTTTCCTGAAAACGTTTTCAGCAGCGGTCTAGTTGTTAAAGACTTCTTAGTAGTAGCTTTCGAGATTCCTGCGAAAAAATGGTAATCGGTTAGCCAGAGATCCGATGTGAAATGATTCGTATGTGAGGGTTACGTAAATCTATTAGTCGAGAATCTACAGCGTTACAGGTACCAGATTTTGTCGAGGATTTTTGTACAAAATAATTGACTGTTTCTGGTTGCCCTTTTTAAAATGTGTGGCAAATTTGATCTAATTGTCCAAAGCCATATAACATGGATCTAAAAAGCGACAATGTTGCTAATTTCAAAACAATTTCCACGTAAATTAGTTCTTTTATTAAGGCTAGCAAACGGATAAAAAGAATCGCGAAGAAATACCTTTCTAATATATATCCACCCTACACACATAAATTAGTTGGGCATTTTAGATTCTTTCGAGTTTTTTCTTCGTTTCATTAAACCACAATATTATTTGACATCGGTCTCATCCTATGCACACTTTGGTTTTTTTATGTTTTTTTTTCATCGATATTTCCGTTTTCTTGCCAAGTACGATAGATTGTTGTGGTTTTTGTTATTATTTGAAAAATAAAGGACAATCAATCAGTGCTGATCAGTCTCGCGCTATGCATTCGACTTCATCAAGCATTGTAGAGATTAATAAATGCATATATTTGCCAATAAAATGACTTTCGGTGGCCTACCGATCTATCACGTCAGTGTGCTTATCCTCTCAACCAAGTCTGGTACCAATATACCGATTCCAGCGGAATGGAAGGTTTAGTGTGCCTGGGTACGGGATCGAACCAAGGATTGTTGGAAAGCGTATTGCAGGCCACCTCTAACTACTACGCTACACGCGCACCATTAGTATTTAAATCAGGTGTATTGCAAATGCCATTTGAACACTTTCAACTATAGCAACACTCCACGAAAGTAGTGTATTGTAACCATTCAGGATTCTTTTTGAGATCAATTGAGAATTGTAGAACTATTTTATAATTTTCTGCGTTATTCGTTTCCATCTACACATGAGACTCAACCTATCTTTATTCATTTATTCACAGATAGGTCAGTGACTCCGTCATTGATTGCCAAATAAAATCATTACAAAATTCTTTCTGTTGAAAGCCACAAGCCATATGACGTCTTACTTTCAAAGGAAAGGATCCTAGATAGTCGATCTTTATGCACGCTCCTCCTCCTTAGGTTGCAAAAGAATTCTTCATCAGTACTGTCCGATACGCTTGTTGAGTGTTCTCTACAATTTTTACACGAAGATTACCCTCTTCTGCATATCGTAAACTTTGAGTCACAACAACAGCAATCAGGATTCCGTCATGAAACCTGTTGTATGGACCACATCCAGGCCGTATTCAGGACCATAAGAGTATGTCGACAGCATCATTTGCCTCTTGAATTCACTTTTTTCAAATATGACATTACATTAAACGCATTTCCAGCGTTGGAACGAAATGTATCACAAAAACACAGCTTTTATATCACCCTCTAACCATACATCGTGAAAGAGATCCAGAGATCGAAATAAGAAATTAGAAAATCTCTAGTTAAATATAAGATTTGATCCCATCTATTGCAGCGTTTGGTCAGGAACAGCTACTTTGTAAGTAGATTCCTCGCAAAAAGTGTCTTCTGGTTGAAGGCTCCTCTCAAACGATGTTGAATAGCTCGAGGCCAATGATTGCCTTAGGCGAACTAGCTGGGAGCAAACCTACAAATAATACAGCTATGAAAACCAGACATTGCGAAAAATTACCGACTCACATATATAGTAGACATCCTCAGCTTCTGATCGAAAAGTCGCACGTCCTCTTTGGTAATGGGATGGTCTTCAGGAGGGCAGAATGATAACTCTTCACCAAGAAAAGCATCCGTAAAACGAATCCCTTCACACAGATGTGAAATGTCTTTCAATTTCTCGAAACTAAAACTTCGTGAGCTATAAAAAATACAAGTAAGAAATATGTACAAAACTATTCTGAAATGACAGAGATACCTTTAAGAAAGTAAAAAATAGTGAAACGTAAGGATATGAAAACACCATATTCATGTCTCAAAAAAGAAGAATGAGGAGAAAGTAAATCAACCATCTTAGTCGTTGACGAGTGCGTTCTTCTCCCCAATATACCATCACTTGAAGCTCACTAGCTGTTCGCTGTTGCTACAACAAAACTACTTTAAATGGATCTAATAAGTTTCGAAACCAAAAGGGAGTACAGAAATACAGGTATGCAAAAATGCTTACTGCTGTTGACGCAGTAGAGACAATTGAGTTCATTGAAGATATGGGAGAATGGAGACGTATGGAAACCAGCTTAAAAAGGCTAAAATAACTGTAGGCGATATTAAGCGCGTCAAAATTTTTTGAAAAGTTAGATGAGCGTTACGATAAATTTTTCTTCAGGATAAAATCATAATTATAAGTTTTAAGTGAATTTTGTTTACGACCACATATCTAAATGTGTTACTACAGAGGACATTTAAATGAAAATAAAAACAAGACGTAAGCAAAATAAATAACAGTGAATATCCTTTCCTTAGAGTCACCACGATCTATCACAATTCCAGGAGCTGGACGAATATCAGCAGGAATGTGTTCCAGAGCGCCAGATTCTGTAGTGCATAAAACGACTACACGGGAAAACGCTCGTCTAAAAGTTCAAGTTTTATAATGAATCATATAAGATATAATCACGTACAATGCTCTTCCAATAGCTTCTGAATCAACAACGGTTGTTAGTAACAAACCGGTTTCCTGAGTTTGTCAACGAAAATGAGAAAGTTGATTCATGACAAGACTGCAAGATATAAGTTCCATTTCGTGAAATACGTAGGTCATCTCTGGCCTCCACTGTAACAACTGCAGCTCCACCCAGTCCTCGAACCGGCATCTTAAAAGAAATAATACTTTATGTAGAAGTGTATTAAAAAAGTAGAAAGAAAAATTAAGAGTTTATTTCAGCTGAAAGTAACCATAAAAATGAAATTAACACCATTGAAGTTACACAACAAAGATTTAAGAAAAGAAAAGAAACAATGAAACATTATCTATAAATAAAAGCTTATAAGAAAAAAAAGAATACCCTATAGTTCATTTGAGGTCCACCTCCTCCCTCCACCGCAATCAGAAGATTTGTATAGAATCGAGCAATCTGAGACGGGGAAAATTCAATTCGAAGCGGAACAGTACGACGTGCATCCAGAAGTAAGATTTGGCTGTCCAAGAGCTGCAACCAATATAGTCGTTCTTCATTAGAGCATTGAATAGTGATAGGAAAGATTTTAGAAAATAACTAGTGTACAGTAAAAGGTGGTCCAGAATGACTGAGCTTCGCCCTTATTCGAAGAGAGGTATCTGTACGATTGGTAACATCAACGTTCGAAACAGCTGTATCTCCAATAGCTACGAAACCGAACGCTACTTCGAGTTGAGGGATATAAAGCACAGACCTAAATCTCAATTTTCAGAAAATAAAGCTGTCATAAAATTCTTATTGGTAAGTGAAAAAAAAACCTCCGCGTCGGATTAGAAGTCAGTTGTGAAAAGCATGGAACCATAGCGTTTGTAGATAAAGAGCTAGATGATCTTGCAGAGGAATGCGGTCGAGAGCTCAACTAAAGATATATTCGTCAACTTCATTCACTCGCACGTCATTAGGTTGTATGGGGCATACGAAAGAAGTGAATAACGACCAAAAACAGCTACGAGCCGCTCTCTGGGGAACTTAGCAAACCTATTAGTTGCCTTACCGACCTTTGAAGAGTATACGTGGACTTACTTCTTCAAGCTCTGAAGTGTCTCACCACTTCTTCCCAATCATAGAATCAACCAGTATACACAGAATCAAGAATGATTATGACTAATGTATGTTGTGTGCAAACCATCCCAGCACAACAGATATAGGAATTATATTTTTGATCATAAAAAATACATAGTTGGTTTTGGCTTACATTTACTCACAAACAGCAAAGGACGCAACATATAGTACTATGCAGCTAACGGAGTGAAGTGTCATCATAGAGATATGCGTACAATTACCAAAATATGTATGAAAAACAGCTTGAATAGCTAATAAACAAGCAAACAACAGCACGGAAGTTGATGAGAGCGAACACAAAAATTTATACACAAATACTAATTGTTTACTTATTATACATAGAGTGCTTGCTAATTAGATCCTACTTGCCTAGCTTTCCCTTTATTGCTTTCGTTGCCTTATAACCCTAATCCAAGGATGGAAAATGGATTGTATACGGGGTTTGAATTCAACTTTACAATCATTCTTCTAATCATTATAAATGGCCCAGAAAGATATCAGAGAGACAGAATAAGATGCAAGAGAGCTTTAAGGTGAACATTGGGATGGCTGACAATAATGATTGTGGCTTAAGCCACCCAGTTGTAGTTGCAACTTCAAAAGATTTGTACGTTTGTATTTTATAGAATAACACACGCAAACGTCGCGATGCTCGAAAAGGATCACCACCAGGAACGAATATTGTAAGAGAAAGAGGAACTATTAAAATCATAAAAGCAAAAAAACCGCCTCACAACGCACCTCTCCCTCGCATGTAACCTTCCCTTGATTACAAGCAGCACCATGATCCATTTTCTAAAATGTATACATTAGGAAATAAAAAAAAGAAAATCAAAAAGAAACCGAGAAGGAAATAATATTCAAATGAATGTTGGCGGTACCATTCGCTTCGGAGTAGAGTCTTCACCATGTAAAGCATTTTGAGAGGTGAATTTTTAGCCAGATATATTTCCAGTTCGTCTTGATCTAATCTCTTTTTTAACCCACCTAAGACAACGTGTACAACGTCTAAATTTTTGTGTCAAGCCCATGGAACAACGTATAATTTCTCATCTCTCACGCAACGAATAATATGTGACTCATGATTTTCACTGTAGTTTCGCAATAGCCCGCCCCTTATTTGTGTATTCGGCTCTACAATTTGGCTTATCTGTTTAGTTTTCCATGTTTCTATTGAAATACGTTGCTGTCGCCTTTGGCGGTCGATTTTGCAACACATGTAGTATATTTCTCCAATTTTATACAACATTTACAACTATCCACTTTAAAGAAAAGTATTTATCGCCTAGGAACCCTATAATAAACGAGGCTTGGCTCGATCTCGCGCTCCAAACAAACCGAACTCTCCATACTTTGAGATCAGGAAAGTGGTTCCAAAAAAAAACATTACCTGGAAACATCGGTAGGCCACGCAAGATCGTATAGGGCAAATATTTTACCTGTTCGAGGCTCAGCGTAATAGATTGTAAATCCCAAAGTTATTGACCAACGCCAAAAACTCTACCCTCTTATAAATTCAGTACTACAACTATGATTCTTAAAAGAGATTTCAAATGAAAAACAACCAATTGCTGGTAATAACTGGATGTTCCACGGATTTCCACTCACTGAGGTTTTTCCTCACTGATGGATCTCGAGCCGGTTAGTCGTGAGGCTACGTGGCGCGTCCCCAGGTGGCGGATAGGGGGTCAAACGCGAACCAAAAGCGACCTTGTGCTTCCCAGAGCAGCAGGTGGATCAAAGGGATGAACACTCTTTTTCTGCTGCGCAGATCTGGCAGTGCAAATTGTATTCTACAAGTCAATTCGGCCGAAAGCCTGCAAGCAAGTGACTAGGAAGTACATGGGAGGCGGTTAGGAGTCCTGTCCACTCAACTCCAATGAACTCTGGCAAAGACTGGCAAGCTACTCATTAGTATATTCAGCCCCCATGGTTAGAGCCCGGCAAGCTACCCCATGGGTACAAAAGATGCCAAACAGAGTAAAATAAATGAGAGTCATTCCCCTGACCACGAAAGAGCCCCCGATAAGGCAGCGTTGGGTAGGACGAGTACGGAGAGGCTGCTACAATCTCAGGGCTATCTGGGCTACCTAAATGTGATAGGACTAAGGTGACGATCTGTACCTACAACGCAAGATCGCTTGCATCTGAGTCCGCTGTTGAGGATTTGCTGATGCAGGCCAGAAAGATCAGATACGACGACATCGGACTGGCTGAGACGAGGAGACATCATTCCTTTAACGCCGTTTATGATTCTGGAAAAGAACTCTTCCTTGGAACATGCGACAATAGAGGAGTTGGAGGCGTTGGTGTCCTCGTCAACACGAGTTTGGCCATGAACATCGAATCGTTTAAACAACTAACAACCCGAATCGGACGGTTAAGGTTGAAGAGATGTGGGCCTATGCCGGCTCTAATTATCTACGTCGTCTACGCAGCTACCTCAAGCTACGACGAAGATGAGGTCGAAGCGTTTTATATGGACTTGGAGAAGTTCTACAGAGAAGATCATACCTCCTTCAAAGTCATAATTGGCGACTTCAACGCTAAGATTGGACCGAACAGGGAGAGAGGCTATCCGAGTTTATCATGACGACCAAGACAATCCATGGTAACTCACAGTTCCAAAAGCCCCTCTCTCAACGCTGGACGTGGGAATCCCCCAATGGAGAGTACCATAGTGAAATAGACCACATCATAGTAAACCGAAGATTTTGCATAACCGATTTGGGTGTGCAAATGCACTGGCTCGTCTCTTCACAGGCTACCTGTCAGAATGCAAGGTTCCAAACAATGGAAGACCAGCAAAACCGTGTTGTTGTACAAAAAGGGAGACCTCCACGACATTGGCAACTATCGCCCAATCTGCCTGCTGTCCGTCGTAAATAAACTCTTTACTAGAGTCATTCTCAACAGGATGGACAGAACATTGGACGAGGTACAGCCATGCGAGGAAGCAGGGTTCCGAAAAGGATTCAGTACGATAGACCACATACACACAATAACGAGGCTCATCGAACTATCACGAGAGTATAAAAGACCGCTCTGTCTCACTTTCATCGACTTGAGGAAAGCCTTTGACTCCGTTGAGACAGAAGTGGTTATAGAAGCTCTGGGAAACCAGGGCGTCGCTACCCAAACACCACTCCTTCGTGAGCTATAGAAGAATTTCACGAATAGAATACCGTATCGCCATTTTACAACGCAATTAAAATGAACGTAAAGAGGGGTGTTCGACAAGGCGACACAATGTCGCCAAAACTTTTCACATCGAGCCTCGAAGACGTTATGCGAAAATTGGAATGGGACAATGAAAGAGTGAAAAATGATGGTCGGCAACTACACCATCTTCGCTTTGCTGATGATATCGTCCTTATAACATCAAACATCAGTCAGGCGGAACGAATGCTTGCCGACATTGACCGAGTATGTGGAAGTATTGGTCTTCGACTATACATGACGAAAACGGTATTCATGAAAACGGATCGGTCTCAAAGGCCCCATTTAAGCTCAACGGAACAAATATCTCCGAATGCAACAGTTATGTGTACCTAGAAGAACTCGAGAACTCAAATGATGAATGACGTAGCTCCATAGCTGAGCATGAGGAAGAGAGCAGCTTAGGGAGCTTTTAAGAGCATCGAGGATGTAGTGAAGAGGATGAAGAACACTCGACTCCGTGCCCACATTTTTGAATCAACGATGCTTCCTGCATTAACATACGCATCAGAGACCTGATCGCTACGTAGGCAGGATGAAAGAACACTCAGCGAAAGGGCGATGCTAGGAGTGTCGCGTGTCACGCAAGTGAGAGAGGGAATACGAAGCTCGGACCTACGTCAACGATCGAAAATTAGAGACGCCGTCCTTTACGCCAAAATGTCAAAAATAAGGTGGGCCGGGCACGTGATGCGACGAAATGGCAACCGATGGACAAGAGCCGCCACGGATTGGATTCCTCGGGATGTCAAGCGCACAACAGGAAGACCACCGACCCGATTCTTCAGAGTTCTTTACAAACACGCTGAACGAATGGTATGATGCTCAACGTGTCCCTAGAGCGAGCAGAACCCTTTGGACCACTCTTGCACGCGACAGGGACAGATGGAGGAATTACTGATGCCCGCTTGATTCAATCGAAGATCAACGGGAATACAGGTGATACAGTTGAACTGGATGTTAAATTGTATGTTCAAATAAACGCTTGTGTTATGTCGGCCGAAGAGAACTGAACTTTTTCGAATTGTTCAACGAGTGTAAAAAATACAATTCATAAGCCACAGAAACATCCAGTGTTTCTCATATGCGAAGAAAGTAAAGAGAGGTACATAGAAGGACAAAGATGACTTCAGTGGTGGAGCAATATGATGCATCACGACACTTGGATTATCGAGAACAGATTTTGCAATGGACTGCAGCTTCTGGGAGAATGAACAGAACTTTAAGAATTTTTGGAGTACTTCTAATATCTCGTTGTGAAAGTAAAGTGGCTTGTGCAGGCGACGAATCAGAATCGAGGGTACCAACATCTTTTGAAGAGATGAACATATTTATTAGACTGTGCCTTCACATAACAACTGTTAACACTATTAAGAGGAATTCCAAACTTCGCTTATGTATTCCATCCTCTTGAATCCCAAATCCCATCAAGAGATAAATTTGAAAATCTGTCTTACTTAGCTTACAATGAAAGTAGAACTGGAGACTTTTAAAATGTCTTCTAAACAATATGCGAATTGCTAACTTTGCTTCAGTAGAGAAAATTTCCTGTTTGAAAACCTCTCTAGGACGCTGGAAAGATTGCACAAGCTCAAAGAGTTTTCAAATTGGTGAGTAGAAGCTCCTTAGGTAAAGGATTAACTATTCGGCTTTGATTAGACCATGAAGGAAGTGGCATGTGGTCGATTCCATCAACCATCATAGGAATGATTGAATGCGTATTTGGCCTATACACTAGCCAAAGGTGGCCCAATGATGTTTCAAGTTAGTGCTTTTATCCTTCCAAACAAGTTTTAACCAACTCGTCATCCACGGAGAGATGAAGGCATGGTGAGCTTAGATGAAGGGATCGAACCTTTGTTCGATACAGTGCATATTGCAAATTCACCTCTAATCACTGCTCTACACCAGCCCCTCCTGAGGTTATATATATGTATATATATTATAAATATATAAATGTTATATGTATATATGTTTGTATATATGTTTGTTTGTATGTACATATACATATATACAAACTCCACAAGTATATATATAAATGGTATGCCAAAAGGTTCAAAAGTTGATGGCAAAACGTTTAGTTATACGAGTTGTTACGATAGAGTCGAGTATCTCTAATGTCTTCAATGATAAAACATATGGAATCATAATAATAAGCTGGTACTCTTAGTTTCCTTCTTCTTAGAACAGTTCCGTCGCGAAAAGAACTAACCCGTTTGCAAAAAAATTTTGCAAACTTTAATTTGTACAAAATAAGCTTCTCAGGCGACGCGTGATATAACGTCTGCATCGGGAAGCTGTATAGATTAAATATATGGAGAAGAGCAATAAAAAAGTAGTGGGTGGGCGAGCAAAATAAAGAGCTGAAAGGAAAATGAATCATGCTAAATAGAACGATAGCAAAATAAAGTCAAAGAACAACCGTCAATGTGGCAGAAACCTTTGAAACCATTTCATTGTCAGGAACAATTGTCTTATTCATATCTGTAGTTTTATCCTGAACAGAATATGTTAGCCTTGAAAATAAATCAGGAAGACAGCCTTTACAGAAACACTTGAAACTTAACCTACCAAAGCATTTTCTGCCACAGCGAATCCAGCCTAAACTACAAATATATTGCGCAATGTTATTGCGGCAACTATAAAAGACAGCTCCTACCATGATTCCACCACTGCTACATGATTTAGTGGAAGAGAGATTACGCGAGGTACACGGCAATGATGGTTTACTTAAATAGAGCAGTGTGAATGCACCTTTTTTTACTAATTAAGATATATGCACTGACATATATGAAACCGGAGGCGCAAAAAGTTGATTATGATCTTTTCGTGCCTTCACTCGACTTTTTCTATGCTCTTCCAACACCTTCATTAACGATTCTGTGGAAGCACCAGAGGGTTGTTTCTGAAAAATTTTTCGTTTTAATTCTGGAAAGGTGTCCGACTAATAAGAAACATTTTCATAAACGGGTTAAAAGATTCGACATTAGAGATGATTCCACCGTTCTTCCAAGAACTCAAACACCGCGATCTTTTTTTTTAACGAATAAATAACTGAGAAAAACTATGCTGTTTTTCATGCCAGGGTTATCAATGTTTCGCAAGAATTTACTAACCTAACTTATGTGTAATAGTCACTTTTAAATATACTTCTTGCTTAAGTTAAGACAATAAATACTCGTTTCAGAATTTTTGATTATCGAAGATACACTCTTCGTTAGGATCAAAGGTATACCTTTAAAACCTCTTGAATTGTCCTTATACTTAAATGAAGCGATCCCGTGGTTTCCGCAACAGAGTGCTCATCAAGTGTAGATGAAGCTAAAAAGAAAAAACAACTCTATACACATAAAAGGAACCCGAACTAAAGCCAATTTTTCCATGTAAATTACCTTCAGGCAGGATCAGAGATATACCATGGAATTCTTTAGCAAGATCATGATGTCGAGATGTAGCTTTGGCTATTAAGGCTAAAAAACATATATGTATATATACACATATATGTATATATATGCATATATATATGTATATACACATGTATGTACGTGTGCATACGTATATATATATATATATATATATATATATATATATGTAAAAGAGTGAATATGCAGTGGATGGCTATAGAATTAATATGAAAATGCAGTAACACACAAATAGGAGTGCTCGTTTGTACGACTCCTGAAGATGAAACAGAAGGGTTTGTCGGTTCGTTGGTAACATACGATGAATCCAGAATCCGCTTGGGAGTACTCCAACTATGACTCAAATTAAGCTGAAATTTGAACGCCTCAGGAAGCTTAAAACATACAGTAACAGTTCCAAGAAAGTTCTTAATCACTTTTTGCATGTCTAATAGCATGTGATCGTAGTCTTTATTGGTAACATCACTCGTTATGTTTTCCTTGTTTACGATTTTAGTACTAACGGAAACCTGGAACAAGATATTCAATCGTTTAATAATGATAGAACGAAATACTTGTGATTATACCAACCGCGCCGTTGTTGCTTTCTGAAGGTGCTTCATTAGCAGCATTCAAGCATGTTCCGTCAGATTTCAGGCAACAATCACCATTATCCTGCAGTAATATAGTTGATGAAACGAATAACTGAGAAAGTTTTAAAAGACATACCGGCACTGGAAGGCCTTGGGAAAATCTAGCCTTATTTGTTTTTTCGCACGAAGAATGATTAATAATGGACTGGTGACTGCCTATGTTTAAGACATGAGAACGCTCCTCAGAGCTGTCCCAGGATAACGAAGAGATATTCGATCCGTATTTTACCACTTTCATAAAGAATACTAAAACCCTCAAGGATCAGCTGAATCTACCCCCAAATTCAAAGACTAGTGGTTGGAGGCGATTCCGATGGAGCAAGTATTGGTATTAGCAAATATGAGATATCGGGTGATGTAACATGTATAATAAAAAGTATAGTTCGATTAACTTGTCTAAGCCTAAGAAAGAGTCGCTATAGTTACTAGTCTTTAGCAAATTTTATTTATCGAAAGCACAAATTTAAGTACTAATAATAAAACCACTACTTTATTCTTCTATTATAAATACACCTGTTCTTCGTCATATTTCACTTGCAGTGTTCAAATGTGTAGTTCGTTTGCGAATTTCTCTTATTTTGAATGAATTCTTTTCTTAACGATGTTATATTCTAAAATTTTACATTGTTCTTAAACGTGTTCCTTTCTTTTTGTTATGTAGATTTTTACAGGCTGTCTTCCATGGCGGTTCATAGTAGAATAATAATATAAAAAAGACAAACCACGTGCATCAAGAGGTTTTGAGCCCAAATAGAGCGATTATCTGTTGATAGCGAAATTGAGAGCCTCTCTGTCGATCGTTTCAATGATTTTGCTTGCGGCTCATCATCGACATTCTGCATTCTGCATAGACTTTTCGCTTTCGGTACATCGTAGAAGGACTTATCGTTCCGTGTTTTTAACATCGATGCATTCTCGTTGTTGCTAACTTCACTACGCCTTTGTGCTCTATCGGCACTGCGAGACTTTCGTTCTTGTTTCAGTTTTTTTCTTCTCTCTTTTTCAACCACGATTCCTCTACGTTTCTGAGATTTGTCAATGTCAACTGCTACTTCACCACATTCCTTTCTGTTTTCGCCCTAAAAATTGCTTCCATCATTATTCACACATGTGAGCAGCAATAAGCCTACAATTTTATTTGGACGGTTCATTTTCGGGCATTGGAAGGGTAGTGGTTGAAGATGTTGTAAAACACATGCATAATAAGTGTAGTTTTCCACGCCTAGGGCCAGCCAACCCTCACAACCATCCGAAATCGGCAGATTGGTGCCAGATTTATTGGGACAAGCCTCCTTCGATCTACAAAGAATAGCGACTCCATTTGAATGAATATGTGAGAGAACTCTAGCACAGCTATCAAAATTTTCCAGCAATATGTGTAGATCTGTAAATGGATACAAGGTAAAAGCAGTGCACATGGCCAATTCAATTACCCATTTCTATTCCAGAAGAAAACAAACGCACACGTTCCATAAGCTTGAAACGTTTGGCTTTGAACAATCCTTAGAGATGCGCCACGCATTCGAAATTCATTAATTTTTTACTTTTTTTTTTCATTTACTAAAATTGACCCAATACATATTTGGTCCAGAAAATAATTCGTTATGACCTTTTAATATACGAGGTATAGTATTGATTGCCTAACAAATAAATCTTGTACGAATTCGCCTCCACTGAATGAATGGCGGCTTGGTCACGTCGAATTGCTGGGTCGACTCGTGACCACATGTGTTGCATGGCACTTTTATCCACTGCGCTTTTCCGCGCACTCTAACTTACCTCAACTTTCCTTCCCACCGTTTCTCCACACGATTTGGTAAGTTTTTCCACTTTGTACGGTTTGTTATCTGAATTTTTGGCGTTGATATGCACACATCGCTGCTCAAGAAAACGAAAAATCTCACACTCTGCTAACCTTCATATTACGACGATCTGTTATTCCAACGTATTTAGTATATTTTAAGCTTTGTTAAAATTAAAAAAGAGCTAATGAAGAAGTTTGCGATTATTCGGCACACATAGAAGAAAAAACATAACTAGCCTCGAAGAACAATTCTACTACCCTCTCTTGAACTTTTTTTCGCTTTTTCTTTTTCGTAGTCTTCCTTAAAATATCATCGTTATTTGATTTATTTTTTCTAGTTATTCGTCGTAAAGTCGAAAAGAAAAGATGTGATTTACAAATATGATGAGATAAACTCCATAATCGTTGTTTTGTCTCCGACACGAAGAATTAATGTGTGACAAAGCAGAGAAGCTGTTATACCACTAAGGTTAAGTATTGTTAACCATTTATTTTTTGCATAGGTAGGTTATATGTTATTGCCTTCGCATTCGTATTCTCGTCCGATCGATACCTATCGTTTGTGCGCGCATCCGCAATGCTGTTACGGCTCGCTCAACCTATCACAGGTGTATTTTTGCTCTGCCTACTTTCAGTCTATGTTAATTTTGTAGCCT
Organism: Mesoplodon mirus; assembly: GCF_964341445.2. Lineage (NCBI taxonomy): Eukaryota > Metazoa > Chordata > Mammalia > Artiodactyla > Ziphiidae > Mesoplodon > Mesoplodon mirus. The sequence goes on from NW_028295324.1 coordinate 219,166, forward strand.
TTTTTCTAACTCACAAAACTTTATGCACTTTTTGGCATAGCAAAATGTTTGAAATACAGACTTGGTAAGTTAGAGAATAGTTCTACGTAGTGGTTTTCTATTGTGGTTGTTAAAAATTGTAATTATGCATCAGAAAGAGAGACTTGTAAATTATGTAGTTAGGTACATAGAAAAGTACACATGCGATGTACACATGCGCACACACATTACATTTATGCACAATTGAAAAAAGCTTCAAAAATTTTTACTCACTCACCGACATCATATGATTCTACCTTCTACACCGCAACACCGCAAATAAACTAAACCTCACTCAGTGCTGTTGTATTATCATCGTCGTACTGAACAAACACCAACCAATTCATTCAAAAGTATGACATTATCAGGGCATTATCAAAGAATGTTTTGTAACAATTTTTTCCTCATTGGTATTACCAGCCCTTAATCAAAAGTATTTCCTAAGCAGAAGTGCTCGCATCTTACCTCTGGTGGTACGTTCTTCAACGAAAATGCGAATGCTGACAGAACCTAAATCTTTAAACTGTGGTCCGATATATATACATATAAACGTTTGTTCATGTGTACGTATTAAGGTATACCTACGTATTTTCATGTGAATATTTGGGCGTGTATATTTGCTTGTGTGTGTTTGTATTCTTCGTTCGTGTAAAGATACTCTAAAAATTTGAATTCATTTTTTAAATTAGCGACTCTTCAAAACATTCTCATCGAGAATGGCGTGTCATTGGTTTACTTGATATGATTTCAGTATATCGTTAATAGCGAATTAAATAAAGATTCAACACCAGCTGTTGAGGAGACTGGTCCGGCAGCATCGGATGAGCCAAGTGGATCAATCACCGAGGTTCGTTCATATTTTAATCGTATGGTTTCGTAATGCTAGCGGAATAGCTGTGTAATATAAAATGATTCTATATACTGTACATCTAACTAGGTAAGCATTTACAAGTATTATACTGTATACATGTGTACCACTGCTGCTAGTATAAGTCGCAGCTCGTTATTTCCGTGCGTCGAACACAGAATTCAGATTGCGTCTACTTCGAACGTCGACAATAAAGAAAATAAGACAAAAGAGTCGGATGATAAAAGGAGCGAAGCTGTCGAAGATGCTGACGGTGAAATTAATTCACAATCAAAATCCTAATATTTCATATGCTCTTATTTAGAGACTATTAGCAAGCTCCAATCACTCCAGGTTAATATTGATCACATCACGCATCATTTGTTCTGGTTTTACTCTTGTCTTCAGTACTTTGATGACAATTTTAATCTGTCGTTTTGTCTTGTCGAAGATCTTATTCTTGTCTAAGTTGGATTCTGTAGTCCGTGAATGCACTGGAAATGTTGAAGTAGGTACTTTTTCTGACACTACCAATTCAGGGCGACAGATTGCTGATGGTGAAGTGAGAATCATCTTAGAAGAAATCATTGAAGCTACGACTATAAATACTGTATTTTCTAAGCTCTGAAGCTCAACATTTGCAATAATATCTTGTTTAATTGTTTGTTAAAAAAAAAGAATAAATCATTGAGAAGACTTGTACGAATGAAATTGTAATGTAGTTGAACACTCGGCTTCGTCAAAACGATTGTCTGAAAAAATGCTAGGTGTTCACATAACTTGCACCCTTTAAACGATTTTTCTTCACAAAATATTCAATAAAATGTTTCTCTAAAATGTGACGTTTACATTTTACATCATTTAAACATGATTGAAATCCGTATCGTTTACAATATACACTATATATATATATATATATATACATATTACAATTATTGCAGTGTACAACCTCTACATTGACTACATCTAGTATTGACCTGTTTGGTACACATTAAAGTAGATTTTTTCGAACCTGTTATAACAGGCAACACAGCGTCTCTGTCATTCCGTTGTCTCGAAATTCTATCAGCCTTTTCAAGTACATGGCTAAGTGATAGCGTTAGGACACTAATAATTTCATAAATATTCAAGTACACTCGTATCTTGTGATGTCTGAGAAGTCCCTGGTAAATTCTGTTGGGAAGTTCGAAATGTAATCTAATCCTATGAAACCTGTCTTCCATATCGTTGAATGAATTATAGGAAACATGGAGGTGAGCCATAACCTTGAACGTTTATTTGTTAACAAAACTTGACAGCAAACGACGATGGATTGTTTAGACCTGATGATAATTCTAGTCTATAGTAAGCACATAATGAGTTATGATGGTTTATCCAAAACTCCCAATAATTTTCCGACAACTAAAGTACTTGAGCACCGCGAAGAGCTTGGAGACTTAAGAAAGTGACTTAGCTTTGTCGCTTTGAGGTTATAGAACAAGATTCTTCTCGAATACTACTTTTGGTGTACATTTGCTTAAATCCACATTCAAGGAATATGCAAAGAATGCCCAAATTCCTAAATTTTTTGACATCATAAAGTATACGAATATATACATATATATTAGAAAAGAATGCCTTTTTTGAAGAAAACAGTGGAATTCTACGATTTTTACTTTGGTCATTAAATTTCAGAAAATATGCAAATGCAGTGTATGGCAATGCTGTGTTAGGACTTTTATAAATTCCAATTTTATGACATGTTATGCAGACAGAAATCATTGGAATTAAATCCATCAATTAAGTGTGTTTGTTCTTAATTCAATGTTATCCTCAGTGTTGGTGATATTAATGCCTCAGGGATGCGCTATGCATTCGAGCTAATACATATTAGAGATGATTGAATGAGTATGACATTTAAACAATGACTTTCGTTGGGCAACTCACCTATCAAGTCAATGTTTTTATCCTCCCAAACATATCCACTACCAATTTTTGGAATCCGGAATGATGGAGGCCTCGGTTGCCGAGAACACGAGATCGAGCCAAAGGCAACGTGGCCAAGCACTGAAATGCACCCCTTTGGTAAAATTGCGAGGTCAAAATTTTTGCGTATTATTGAGTACCATTATTTAGCTCTATTCTTTTATTATACAATTAGAAAGTTTGTTTCTCCGCAATTAAAGTACAACTAGACGTCGTAATGATCTTATCGACATACGGGATGAGAATAACAGTGCTTGCAAACAGTTATGTCGATTGCCTAATTGTCATTTTACTTTCCACCGCTTTTAATTTTCATTTTCAATGTTATTGTGGTTGTTAATAGCAAATAAACGAGTTGATTGACATTAACACCGAATTTCATTATGGTTCCGCCGCTTATTCTCCTCTTTTCTGAGGAATTGCTGTAGCTGCTTCGTATTATCATTCATACAATTTCGAGCGAATGGAAAACCCTACATTTTCTGTCAACAATATTTTATATGGATATCAACAGGTAAATTTGAAAATTCACATGTATTTTGTAAGGATATTTGCGTTCTAACAGTAACACTTTAAGATGAATGATAAAAAAAACCGGTGTGCTCGAAATGACGAAGCTGAATTCGTGGACCAAAATTGCCAAGAAAAGAAAGTTAGAACTTCATTCACGAAAAATCAGGTTTATTATTTATTCACATAATTAGTTAGTAATGTATTAGGTTGTTCGGAGAATAATGTTGCTTTCGTAATGTCATTTTTCTTCTACAAAAGGATAGAGGATAAAGTGGTTGGCGTTGATCAATCCCTAATAGATGCACCATGCATTCGACTTCATCGGACATCGTAGAAGTGATTGAATGATGTCTGGCCTATACTATAACTTGGAGGTGCTGCGCGATGTGTCTACTCAGTGTTTTTTATATCCTCCCATACAATTCTGGTACCAGTTTGTTGAACCGGATGGATGGAAGGTTTGGTGAGCCCAGGGCGTGGGGATCGAATGAAGTGTGTATTGAAGGACACCTCTAACCACTGCTCTACACGTGCCCCTATCTTATCTCTCTCTATATCTTTTTCTTGTATATGTTTTAATTAACTTCATAATTAATTAATGCTGCCAATTATGTTTTTGACACATCTAAAACGTTAGAATTTCAGGTGTCAAAAGAAAAATTTCGACAAGTCTATTTCTACGATTTCAGACTGGGACATAGAGTAGCACAATTAACGCATGGGGTCAAGGAGCTGTTAACAAACGCACAGTGCAACGTTGGTTTCAAACTTTCACCGTGGAGAATCCCACTTCGAAGATGAGGAAGGGCACGTTAGACTGATAAACGTAACGATAATAACGGACACGTGTAGCGCAGTGGTTAGAGGCGCCCTGCAATGCAAAATGCATTCGATACCGCGCGGCGGGCTCACCAAGATTACTATCACTTCGGAGTCGGTAAATTGGTACCAGAATTGTATGGGAGGATAAAAATACTGCCTTGACACATCGGCTGGCCCCCGCAAGGCATTGTATAGGCCACATATGCATTCAATCACCTCTATGATGTCTAATGAAGTCGAATGCATGGCGCATCCCAAGGATTGATCAACGTCAACCACTTCATCCTTTATCCTTTAACATTAATAACAGTATTATGCTTCTTGCTAAGCACATTTCTACCATATATCGTTCGATACTGTGGAGAGGAATTTGCTTTTTTTTCTTTTTATAGGATTCAGAATAATTAAATTTATTCAAAAGTAGATTGTTGATTGTTTGTTATGGTTTTGGTAAATTCATTTGTTGATGACTGTTTGTATGTGTGGGCGAAAACCATTAGTGACAAGGAAAACACAAGCTGTTTGAATTGCAATAAATTGTTGTTGGCGCTCGTGTACAAGAAACACGTGACGACTTCTAAACGGGTGTATTCTTTTAGCATTTATCTGCGGCATTCTTAAGTGATTTTCCCTCTTTATTGTGATTATTTTCGAAAGCTTTCCTTCTTTTTTGTTCTAGCAACATGTTGAAAAAGGTTATATTTGCGCGTTTTAACAATGTTAATTAACAATCTTCTTAGCCTCATCCTTGTTACGGTATTTTTGAGTGCCTCCCATTCCAATGTTGTTGTCCATGGCAGACAAGAAGTTGTATCATGTTAACCAATTCTCTGTTAGTCAGTCGTCCAAACTTCAACTGATTCAGTTTCATTTCTATTTTGACGTTTTAAATCATCTAACATTTTCTTTTCTATTGAATCTGCTGTGTGTTAGTTACGCACTTAGATATCTAAGTATACCGTCCTCCCTTATTCCTAGATCTGCTGAACACATGGCTTTAGAAACTGCTTTATTCTACCTTTATTAATACCGTTTGTCGTGTATCAAAGTATGCAACCTTACGTCTAGCATTTCCGCTTCACTTATGCTGTATAAAAGTCCGAAGAGCTATGCTCGTAGAAATATCAATTTCCTTGGCGGAGTCTTGCAAACGATCCAATGGTAGCTGTCGCCAAAAATAGCGAAAATAAATTGTCTTATTTTCATCACCTCAAAAGAACTTATAATAAGGCAACTTTGGGTGGGATGAGCCAAACAAGGTCACTAAATCTCAGCATCATTCTAGCCATCTAGGGTCTGGTGATAGTATAAAGGCGTATTGTACATACGTCGCTACAACGCATACACACTTGCGTCTGAATCTTTGACTAACGATGTGATATTAGCTAAGAAGGTTAAGAACGGTATCACTAGATAGGCCGAGATTGGAATACCTCAGTGATTTATGATGCCGAAGAAAAAAGGTTTCTCGAAACCTCAAGCAGTTGAAGAGACTCTTTAAATCAACGTCTCCATGTCAGTGCTAATAAAGCCGATAATTTAAAAGCACAAGTCCGTCGGCAGAAGCACTCCGGTAGATACCCAAACGCGGAGATGCGCGAGCAACATGCCGATCTTGCAAAGTTCTTCAGAGAAGGGATAAAAGGAAGGACGAGAGAAGAGCATCATTACTGCGTTAAGATGCAAAAGTCAGAGAAACATAACGAAATCCCGCCCAGTTATAACCGATGGAAATTGCGCTTAAGAAATTTACATATAAACATAGAACGTTAGTATAAATTGTCTTTTTCAAGTCTGTCATATTCGGAACTCTTCAGCTCTGATTATCGAAATCTTATCCGCAGCTATCGAACAGCCGTGACTTTGAGCATGTATGTGTTTGGACAGCATAGTATTTAAGCAGTTCAGCTTGCTATTTAGCAGTTCTCTTCCTTGATGGGAAGATAGATGTGAATATAGCCCGTTCCTTAGATTTATTACGTTCCGAATTCTTATAATTTTGTCGGCGAGTGTAGCGCAGCGATTAGATGTGTCCTGAAATTCACACTGGATCGATCGATGGTTCGATTCAGCGCATCGTGCTCACCAATCCTTCCGTACCTCCGAGATCGGAAAATTGATAATGAGAGGGTAAAGGCATCGACTTGATACATAGGAAGACACCGCAGATCAGTGTATGGAGCAAATATGCATTCAATTACCTCTACGATGCTTGATGAAGTCGATTGTATGGCGCATTCTTCAGGGATTGATCGAGGCATACCACTTTATCTTCGCTTTATTAACTTATTATTGCAAGAAATTTTTTTATCAGGAATTATCGCGAGTACTATTGATCAGGAACTGTTCAATAGAAAACAATTCATAGTGGTTTTACATGATTTTGAAATGAATTCATCTGATATTATGATGCTACCGCTTGTAAGTTGCCGTTTAACCCAGCGGCTAGACTGACTTGGTGTGTTACATTATCATAAATCTTCAGCCTCTTATAATTATCGTATTTTTGGCGTCGACATCACTAATAATTCTTCTTACAATTTCCACTAAATTTTGGATTAAAAAGTTTTTGTTAAACCTACCTAGTTAGAAAAATGTAGTGTAAAGTATTTCCTGTTTACAAGCATCACTTTCTTTATCTGGAATGTGCTTCAAGCTTTCCTTTAGTGTGACGAAAGTTCTATTCCTCACTAGCTATGCTTGGAATCGATTTCGTCGATTTTATCCCTCATCTGAATCATCGTGGATAAGATTTGATGATGGAGTTCGTTGATCCGTTTTCATGTGAGGTTATCAATCTCGTTCTATATGGGCGTCAGTTAGACACTCTTCGGCAAAACGACACCGTCCACTCTTTCTGGAGTCTCAGTAAGGGAGCTGCTTGAAAAAGACGTGCGGTTCTTATTTTTAGACGGAATTTCTCATTTCATGAATGGTTACATAATAAACAGACGAATGCACAAAAAACGTACATGGCTAAGTTTCATGATTAGATCTTCTCTGTAAAAATGAGGTAGAAACCACTTTTTATAACTCGGTCACTGAAGCCGTGCCCATGGTTTCTTAGATTGTCTGTATTCAAAATGGTAAACATTCTTGCACTTCTAGGATCTACACTTTATGCCCTTTTTCAAGAATAGGTTCAAGGTAAGTATTTGTGTTCTCTTACCTACAGCAGTTCTTCTGTTATGTTTTCAAAGCCAAAATCAATCTTTTTCTTGACTTGATGAATCTATGGTTTCTGTTCATAATCATTAATATCACTCTGGGGTTTCCACACGACACGCGTTTCATTCAAAAGTTTAATAATTACCACTAATTAACAACACAATAAGAAAATACAACAATGTTTGAAGTGTAGCTTTTAAAACAAGTTTTTGAAATGGAGAACATATATACAATTGAAGTTATATGAGAGCTTGCAAAGTATTTTGAAGAAGGTTCAGGAAGCATTTAGTAAAATGAAAGAACAATATATAGAATTTAATGACTAACTATGGCAAGGCATACTGATTTTCATGCCACTTCAGGTGTTATCTTTTACTACTGCTTGAGAGGACGATTCCTATGGCAAAAAGCGTCTATCATGTGTAAGGAGTACTGGGAATGGGAGCAATGGTTGAAGCATAAAAATCCGACACTACCAAAACGATGGACGTTGTTTAGTGAAAAAGCATTTAAACTTATGAAAAGGTAAGTTTGACTAAAAATGTCGACTTCCGGACTTCTATTTTTCTTTACTTTTTATCCAACTCTTGCGAACGAGTAGCATGAGCTACATAGTAATCGTGAAATATTACTAAGATCTAATTTAAGCGGCTAAAATCTGAGATAGTTGTAATTGCTCGTGCATTTGGTTTCCTGAGGACAAGTTCGGCACTTCCATGCTGCAACACATTCAAGAGTAAGCCTATTGTCTCATATTGCCGTTACACATGAAGAGTATGTTGCTGGTTTAGTGAGATCTCTTTCTTTTCCCGTTATAACATTATTAGGAATTTCTCAAGGTTTACAAGGTTTACAACTTAACGACTATGCTTCACAGGAAAATAGCTATTATTCTCAATAATTTATAACAGCTTGGTTTTTGGATGGAAATCTCAAACTCCTTTTCAATTTGGGCGATCATCTGTCCGAAGAAACTCTGTTGTACATCACAGTTTGACAATCAGGAGCGCTTTCATCCCGGTCGACAAGTAAATCATTGAGGACAAAACAAAAATGTTACATTTCTAGTGCTTAAAACTTGTATAGGAGTCTATTTTTATTATTCAGTTATTGAGCAGAAAAATTACTTGTTTAAATAATTTTCGAAGTCTTAAGATAGTCGTGGAAGAAGAGCATATTTATTTTAGAACGTTGACGGCACGAGGAAAAGACCGTTGGTCGGCTAAAGATATGAGGAAATTCATTTCAAAGGAGAAGCTTTTGAAGCCAGTTAAGGTAGAAGAATCTGCATGAAGACATTATCATTTCAATGGTTTAATTTTCACATTTCATAAACAGTTCTTAAATGCAATTTTTGATCACCCAACATTCATCGTGTTCTTTGTTTACTTCCTTTTTTTTCGTTAAGATTTCTGTAGCATTTCGTGCTATCACTATCACTTTCCTCCAACATTTCTTGTCTTGTGATGCTTATATGTACATAATTTGATTTTTTTTCGTAGACTTCTGAAGTTTTGACGAGCATTTTTTTTAAATCTTCCATCATAGCCTTTTCTATGTGAATAGATGAATTTTATTCAAATAAATATCGTAATTACTCGTGTCAATGGTGGCAAATGATGTAACGACTTTCATACTCAATCACACCATTAATCTCTAACTCAAGACAGCTATGCTTCAGTTTAACATGCAAGTTTTATCAAATCACTCTGCTTTCAAATTATTCTAGTTCATTTTAGAATGAAGCGGACGATGTGTTCGCATATAGACCGAGTGAGATCGTTAAGGTGAGCTCTTAAATGCAGATGGCGACATAATCTTAGAAAGTCAGCAAGCATTACGGTATACTATCGATTTTTTATCTCTACCGTTCTTGACTAAGCAACTACAATCACTTTAGCAAAAAAAATACACCCTTACCTCTTGAGGGGTTAAGGATATAAGTGCGATACATCCATTTTCTAGTTCTTTGATTCAGTTTTACTTCCCTTGTTCAATATTTATCAATTTACAGAATCAAGATCAAAGAAAAGATAATGGGAAAAAGAAGAGAACACTGAACATTGGATCAGCGCCACATTGTCAGCAATAGCGGAAATTAGCGAGCAAGTGGTGTCAGCTGTGACGACTAATTCCGTCATATTGCTTGTATGTTTTTGCATGAAACCAACCAGAAATGTAATTAATAAAGTAATTTGAAACTGTGAGAAGTTATTCACTACAATCTTTGGCTTCATTATACTACAATAATATAAAGTATTGAAAAACAGCATATCGATAGAATGTTCCATCGATATAAAGTCTATTAATATTGAAACAAAACTCCTCAGGCTCTAAGTCTACGTGAATAGAAGCGTCTTCGACGGGGATAAATAGTAAATTATTAGTTTATGTTTGTTTGTCGCTTTTGCGCAGTTGTTTCAATCAAATAAATTGTTCAATTATAGACTAAACAGTAGATGTAAAGCTTGCTTCGTTGGGTATCGTGCTATGATTTCGAACTCGTTTGAGGTAAATTCATGATTTAAAAAGTATTCACTCCAAGTTTTTGGAAGAACGTTTTCTCTTTCAAATTTTAGCATTATTATACATCATTATCTATATGATTAAATTTTTAAAAATATTTTTGTTACATTTCTCCTCGTTATTTCACAGATGAGATTCCACAAAACTGCAAGCCAGAGCTGAGTTATAAGAGGCGATACTGATCTCTTGGTGCCTGTAAAAATCAGATTTCACCCATTCTGTAAAAAAGGTGATATATACAAAACACTATGAAAAGAGTATAACATATGTAGTGTTTTCTCAACTGAGTTTCTCAAATATTTGTTAGCAATAACATTACTCATCTGCCGAAAGTTCGAAGACCACATACTCGTTAGCGAGGAAAATCCATAAAAAGCTTATGCTCATTGCTTGTGAGCTTACTTCCGAAACACACCAAATGAACGTAATGCCTGCTTGGACGAATATCATGGTAGTATTCTTTATTAGAATTTTGTTCTATCATTCCTATAAGTTTCAGCCTGTGTCACACCTTACATCATTATCAATGAGGAAGACTGAGTCAACTAATATGCATTTCTAAGAGCATCATCCTTATTGTTACTAGCCAAAAATTTGTGCAAGAAGCTTGATATCACTTAAAGTTATAAAGCTTAGGTAAGAAAGTTATAATTCCACAATTTCCAAGACCGACTGTCTTTTAACCTCGGCATTGTTTAATACTTCTTGATTCTTCTTCTTTGAACGAGCGCGAGGTTGTTAAGTTTATTATGAGGCTGACGTTTCGGCCGTGTCGCCTTCTTCAGAGCCTGGAAAGGTCGACTGACAGCGATCTACCAAGCCAAACACGTCAATATCTCAAACAGAGAAACTCAAAAACCAAATCCTAACCGCGTGAATAACATCGAATACTCACCACTTCTCTGCCTTCGACCAACCGCTAGGTTGTGTCTGCGGAAGAGGAATGAGGTACACTTCCTTCTAGAGTGCCCCTTTATCAGACTAGAAGATCAATCTGATATATTGTGCGAAATCACGTGTGATTAGGAGGCACTCTTCCTTGCGGTTCATATTTGGGTTTTTGAAGTTAATGCAAAATGCGTCAAGAACCCTGCGCGTCGATATGCTAGTTTCTTGCGCAAGAATATTAACCTTAACATCAAAATCCTCTCCGTTGTGTCTTTGTGTCCTATGCGTGCCTAGTGGAGTACTCGTTTTGCTTTTAAATTTTCCATCTAGGTGTTCTTCTATGCGGACACAAAGAGGTCTTCCCGTTTCGCCAATATATTCGTCTCCGCAAGTTTTGCAAGAAATCAGGTACACTGTACCTGAGATCATGCAATCACCGTCTCTGCCCTGAGGGCAAATGCAAAATAATATAATAAATAAATATAAATAAATAAAATAATGTAATACAAATACAAAATATTATACATTACATGTTTTACACATACATTACATGGACGATGCAAAATTTTTAATAACACCAGTTATTTATCTGTAAAAAGTGATCTACCAAAGTAGGAAAGTACTAGTAAGTTTTCTAAGGTGTGTGTACTTTTCATTTTAAGCTTATTTCACTTTAAAACATTCATCATGCCATCTCATTGTGTCATTGGCCTTTTATGTCAAGAAAGTGATTTGGATGTCCGATGGCAAATCTCCATTTTGCTGACGTATGACAATGTGACAATTCATTGTGACAGCTTTCTACCAGTACATCTCACATAAGAGATCCAAGAACAAAACCAAGTTCTTCAGAATTCACAAGTTATTCAGGATGTACTGAATTTTAGTGCAGATGTAGTGCATTCCATAATGATGTACTTTATGTACGAATTTCTAAATAAGAGAAGGCATTTGTACACCGATAGTGTTGGTATACAAGTATTCCTTTGGCTGAGGACTTACTGCATAGAAGGACCTATCTTATGGGCTGTACTATAATATCGCATATATCTATGTTCTCGAACAGTAAGGGTCTAAACCAGCAATAAAAATTGGTGGTAATAAGAATTAATAATTGTTTCCAAACAGAAAATCTTCTCACCCCTAATGTCTGAACAGTCTGAAGAAGAATTCTCAAAGAACTGCAATGATGCTGTTATGTATCCAAATTATTTCCAATAATTTCACTGTCGTGAAAAGAAACACAGTAAGTTAGAACATTTATCATTACTGATTTATTATTACATCATAGTGAAAAGCTGTCCTAAGGTAATGAACCTCAATGTCTAAACAAGGGAATATCTGCGTTTTCTCATTGGCCATAATCTGTAGTGTATATTCTCTTAAAAAGCAATACACTCTTGTCCCAAATTGAGCTGCTCTAAATGGAGGTTTTTTATAAATTATTAGTTGAGAGAACAGTTTTCGAAGAGCTATTCCGGACATACGATTTACGTCGAATTTTCTTTTCTAGTGATTTCAAGAAGTGCGGTAAGAAAACCTCTGGGAATCTTTCAAGGGGTGTATACCGATTTTGGTACACATGGCGTTTTTGTGTTAAGGAAGCGAACCGAAAAGCTATATTCTAGGCAGCAGAATCCATTCAATTTATTCATTAAATTTCATAGAGTACTATTAAAATTAGGAATTGATAACACATTAGAAGTGATACTGTTCAGCAAAAGAAAGGTATTGGTTCGATCATACACGAGGACCATTAAGCCTATCATCCCTCCGGAGTCGGGTCGGAGAATTGGTACCAGACTTGTTCAGGACCAATTGGCTTCTTCAAATCCGCATAACTGGCGACTACTTAAGGGTTGAACAACAATTGTTTAATTTTCAATTATGAAGTAGTATAAGTATCAATATCCTTCATATTTTTACCCAGATGTCTCTTTAGTAAATTCCAGAAGATTACACTTTCCTAACCATTTAACAACATAATAACCTTACTGGTTCAATGCGGCACCAGACCAACGAAGCCCTTAAACCTTGAATTTGGTTTGTAACATTGTTGTCGAGCAGTTCGTCTGTTAACAAATCGGAAGATTCAAATCGCTGCTCTCATGAAAACAATCTCAGGTGATAAAATAACGATGGATTGTAGACGATTTATTTATAAAGGTCATAATTTACTTTTAAAATGATATAATCCTGATCAAACACAACATGGCTACTCTGAAAAAAGGAACAGTTGGAATCTACTAATTCTACCAACGAGACACTTTTCTTTTGTTCGCATAGCATTTTGACGTCTTGAAATCGACGATTTTCCTGAAAACGTTTTCAGCAGCGGTCTAGTTGTTAAAGACTTCTTAGTAGTAGTAGCTTTCGAGATTCCTGCGAAAAAATGGTAATCGGTTAGCCAGAGATCCGATGTGAAATGATTCGTATGTGAGGGTTACGTAAATCTATTAGTCGAGAATCTACAGCGTTACAGGTACCAGATTTTGTCGAGGATTTTTGTACAAAATAATTGACTGTTTCTGGTTGCCCTTTTTAAAATGTGTGGCAAATTTGATCTAATTGTCCAAAGCCATATAACATGGATCTAAAAAGCGACAATGTTGCTAATTTCAAAACAATTTCCACGTAAATTAGTTCTTTTATTAAGGCTAGCAAACGGATAAAAAGAATCGCGAAGAAATACCTTTCTAATATGTATCCACCCTACACACATAAATTAGTTGGGCATTTTAGATTCTTTCGAGTTTTTTCTTCGTTTCATTAAACCACAATATTATTTGACATCGGTCTCATCCTATGCACACTTTGGTTTTTTTATGTTTTTTTTTTCATCGATATTTCCGTTTTCTTGCCAAGTACGATATATTGTTGTGGTTTTTGTTATTATTTGAAAAATAAAGGACAATCAATCAGTGCTGATCAGTCTCGCGCTATGCATTCGACTTCATCAAGCATTGTAGAGATTAATAAATGCATATATTTGCCAATAAAATGACTTTCGGTGGCCTACCGATCTATCACGTCAGTGTGCTTATCCTCTCAACCAAGTCTGGTACCAATATACCGATTCCAGCGGAATGGAAGGTTTAGTGTGCCTGGGTACGGGATCGAACCAAGGATTGTTGGAAATCGTATTGCAGGCCACCTCTAACTACTACGCTACACGCGCACCATTAGTATTTAAATCAGGTGTATTGCAAATGCCATTTGAACACTTTCAACTATAGCAACACTCCACGAAAGTAGTGTATTGTAACCATTCAGGATTCTTTTTGAGATCAATTGAGAATTGTAGAACTATTTTATAATTTTCTGCGTTATTCGTTTCCATCTACACATGAGACTCAACCTATCTTTATTCATTTATTCACAGATAGGTCAGTGACTCCGTCATTGATTGCCAAATAAAATCATTACAAAATTCTTTCTGTTGAAAGCCACAAGCCATATGACGTCTTACTTTCAAAGGAAAGGATCCTAGATAGTCGATCTCGCGCACGCTCCTCCTCCTTAGTTTGCAAAAGAATTCTTCATCAGTACTGTCCGATACGCTTGTTGAGTGTTCTCTACAATTTTTACACGAAGATTACCCTCTTCTGCATATCGTGAACTTTGAGTCACAACAACAGCAATCAGGATTCCGTCATGAAACCTGTTGTATGGACCACATCCAGGCCGTATTCAGGACCATAAGAGTATGTCGACAGCATCATTTGCCTCTTGAATTCACTTTTTTCAAATATGACATTACATTAAACGCATTTCCAGCGTTGGAACGAAATGTATCACAAAAACACAGCATTTATATCACCCTCTAACCATACATCGTGAAAGAGATCCAGAGATCGAAATAAGAAATTAGAAAATCTCTAGTTAAATATAAGATTTGATCCCATCTATTGCAGCGTTTGGTCAGGAACAGCTACTTTGTAAGTATATTCCTCGCAAAAAGTGTCTTCTGGTTGAAGGCTCCTCTCAAACGATGTTGAATAGCTCGAGGCCAATGATTGCCTTAGGCGAACTAGCTGGGAGCAAACCTACAAATAATACAGCTATGAAAACCAGACATTGCGAAAAATTACCGACTCACATATATAGTAGACATCCTCAGCTTCTGATCGAAAAGTCGCACGTCCTCTTTGGTAATGGGATGGTCTTCAGGAGGGCAGAATGATAACTCTTCACCAAGAAAAGCATCCGTAAAACGAATCCCTTCACACAGATGTGAAATGTCTTTCAATTTCTCGAAACTAAAACTTCGTGAGCTATAAAAAATACAAGTAAGAAATATGTACAAAACTATTCTGAAATGACAGAGATACCTTTAAGAAAGTAAAAAATAGTGAAACGTAAGGATATGAAAACACCATATTCATGTCTCAAAAAAGAAGAATGAGGAGAAAGTAAATCAACCATCTTAGTCGTTGACGAGTGCGTTCTTCTCCCCAATATACCATCACTTGAAGCTCACTAGCTGTTCGCTGTTGCTACAACAAAACTACTTTAAATGGATCTAATAAGTTTCGAAACCAAAAGGGAGTACAGAAATACAGGTATGCAAAAATGCTTACTGCTGTTGACGCAGTAGAGACAATTGAGTTCATTGAAGATATGGGAGAATGGAGACGTATGGAAACCAGCTTAAAAAGGCAAAATAACTGTAGGCGATATTAAGCGCGTCAAAATTTTTTGAAAAGTTAGATGAGCGTTACGATAAATTTTTCTTCAGGATAAAATCATAATTATAAGTTTTAAGTGAATTTTGTTTACGACCACATATCTAAATGTGTTACTACAGAGGACATTTAAATGAAAATAAAAACAAGACGTAAGCAAAATAAATAACAGTGAATATCCTTTCCTTAGAGTCACCACGATCTATCACAATTCCAGGAGCTGGACGAATATCAGCAGGAATGTGTTCCAGAGCGCCAGATTCTGTAGTGCATAAAACGACTACACGGGAAAACGCTCGTCTAAAAGTTCAAGTTTTATAATGAATCATATAAGATATAATCACATACAATGCTCTTCCAATAGCTTCTGAATCAACAACGGTTGTTAGTAACAAACCGGTTTCCTGAGTTTGTCAACGAAAATGAGAAAGTTGATTCATGACAAGACTGTAAGATATAAGTTCCATTTCGTAAAATACGTAGGTCATCTCTGGCCTTCACTCTAACAACTGCAGCTCCACCCAGTCCTCGAACCGGCATCTTAAAAGAAATAATGCTTTATGTAGAAGTGTATTAAAAAAGTAGAAAGAAAAATTAAGAGTTTATTTCAGCTGAAAGTAACCATAAAAATGAAATTAACACCATTGAAGTTACACAACAAAGATTTAAGAAAAGAAAAGAAACAATGAAACATTATCTATAAATAAAAGCTTATAAGAAAAAAAAGAATACCCTATAGTTCACTTGAGGTCCATCTCCTCCCTCCACCGCAATCAGAACATTTGTATAGAATCGAGCAATCTGAGACGGGGAAAATTCAATTCGAAGCGGAACAGTACGACGTGGATCCAGAAGTAAGATTTGGCTGTCCAAGAGCTGCAACCAATATAGTCGTTCTTCATTAGAGCATTGAATAGTGATAGGAAAGATTTTAGAAAATAACTAGTGTACAGTAAAAGGTGGTCCAGAATGACTGAGCTTCGCCCTTATTCGAAGAGAGGTATCTGTACGATTGGTAACATCAACGTTCGAAACAGCTGTATCTCCAATAGCTACGAAACCGAACGCTACTTCGAGTTGAGGGATATAAAGCACAGACCTAAATCTCAATTTTCAGAAAATAAAGCTGTCATAAAATTCTTATTGGTAAGTGAAAAAAAAACCTCCGCGTCGGATTAGAAGTCAGTTGTGAAAAGCATGGAACCATAGCGTTTGTAGATAAAGAGCTAGATGATCTTGCAGAGGAATGCGGTCGAGAGCTCAACTAAAGATATATTCGTCAACTTCATTCACTCGCACGTCATTAGGTTGTATGGGGCATACGAAAGAAGTGAATAACGACCAAAAACAGCTACGAGCCGCTCTCTGGGGAACTTAGCAAACCTATTAGTTGCCTTACCGACCTTTGAAGAGTATACGTGGACTTACTTCTTCAAGCTCTGAAGTGTCTCACCACTTCTTCCCAATCATAGAATCAACCAGTATACACAGAATCAAGAATGATTATGACTAATGTATGTTGTGTGCAAACCATCCCAGCACAACAGATATAGGAATTATATTTTTGATCATAAAAAATACATAGTTGGTTTTGGCTTACATTTACTCACAAACAGCAATAGGACGCAACATATAGTACTATGCAGCTAACGGAGTGAAGTTTCATCATAGAGATATGCGTACAATTACCAAAATATGTATGAAAAACAGCTTGAATAGCTAATAAACAAGCAAACAACAGCACGGAAGTTGATGAGAGCGAACACAAAAATTTATACACAAATACTAATTGTTTACTTATTATACATAGAGTGCTTGCTAATTAGATCGTACTTGCCTAGCTTTCCCTTTATTGCTTTCGTTGCCTTATAACCCTAATCCAAGGATGGAAAATGGATTGTATACGGGGTTTGAATGCAACTTTACAATCATTCTTCTATTCATTATAAATGGCCCAGAAAGATATCAGAGAGACAGAATAAGATGCAAGAGAGCTTTAAGGTGAACATTGGGATGGCTGACAATAATGATTGTGGCTTAAGCCACCCAGTTGTAGTTGCAACTTCAAAAGATTTGTACGTTTGTATTTTATAGAATAACACACGCAAACGTCGCGATGCTCGAAAAGGATCACCACCAGGAACGAATATTGTAAGAGAAAGAGGAACTATTAAAATCATAAAAGCAAAAAAACCGCCTCACAACGCACCTCTCCCTCGCATGTAACCTTCCCTTGATTACAAGCAGCACCATGATCCATTTTCTAAAATGTATACATTAGGAAATAAAAAAAAGAAAATCAAAAAGAAACCGAGAAGGAAATAATATTCAAATGAATGTTGGCGGTACCATTCGCTTCGGAGTAGAGTCTTCACCATGTAAAGCATTTTGAGAGGTGAATTTTTAGCCAGATATATTTCCAGTTCGTCTTGATCTAATCTCTTTTTTAACCCACCTAAGACAACGTGTACAACGTCTAAATTTTTGTGTCAAGCCCATGGAACAACGTATAATTTCTCATCTCTCACGCAACGAATAATATGTGACTCATGATTTTCACTGTAGTTTCGCAATAGCCCGCCCCTTATTTGTGTATTCGGCTCTACAATTCGGCTTATCTATTTAGTTTTCCATGTTTCTATTGAAATACGTTGCTGTCGCCTTTGGCGGTCGATTTTGCAACACATGTAGTATATTTCTCCAATTTTATACAACATTTACAACTATCCACTTTAAAGAAAAGTATTTATCGCCTAGGAACCCTATAATAAACGAGGCTTGGCTCGATCTCGCGCTCCAAACAAACCGAACTCTCCATCCTTTGAGATCAGGAAAGTGGTTCCAAAAAAAAGCATTACCTGGAAACATCGGTAGGCCACGCAAGATCGTATAGGGCAAATATTTTACCTGTTCGAGGCTCAGCTTAATAGATTGTAAATCCCAAAGTTATTGACCAACGCCAAAAACTCTACCCTCTTATAAATTCAGTACTACAACTATGATTCTTAAAAGAGATTTCAAATGAAAAACAACCAATTGCTGGTAATAACTGGATGTTCCACGGATTTCCACTCACTGAGGTTTTTCCTCACTGATGGATCTCGAGCCGGTTAGTCGTGAGGCTACGTGGCGCGTCCCCAGGTGGCGGATAGGGGGTCAAACGCGAACCAAAAGCGACCTTGTGCTTCCCAGAGCAGCAGGTGGATCAAAGGGATGAACACTCTTTTTCTGCTGCGCAGATCTGGCAGTGCAAATTGTATTCTACAAGTCAATTCGGCCAAAAGCCTGCAAGCAAGTGACTAGGAAGTACATGGGAGGCGGTTAGGAGTCCTGTCCACTCAACTGCAATGAACTCTGGGAAAGACTGGCAAGCTACTCATTAGTATATTCAGCCCCCATGGTTAGAGCCCGGCAAGCTACCCCATGGGTACAAAAGATGCCAAACAGAGTAAAATAAATGAGAGTCATTCCCCTGACCACGAAAGAGCCCCCGATAAGGCAGCGTTGGGTAGGACGAGTACGGAGAGGCTGCTACAATCTCAGGGCTATCTGGGCTACCTAAATGTGATAGGACTAAGGTGACGATCTGTACCTACAACGCAAGATCGCTTGCATCTGAGTCCGCTGTTGAGGACTTGCTGATGCAGGCCAGAAAGATCAGATACGACGACATCGGACTGGCTGAGACGAGGAGACATCATTCCTTTAACGCCGTTTATGATTCTGGAAAAGAACTCTTCCTTGGAACATGCGACAATAGAGGAGTTGGAGGCGTTGGTGTCCTCGACAACACGAGTTTGGCCATGAACATCGAATCGTTTAAACAACTAACAACCCGAATCGGACGGTTAAGGTTGAAGAGATGTGGGCCTATGCCGGCTCTAATTATCTACGTCGTCTACGCAGCTACCTCAAGCTACGACGAAGATGAGGTCGAAGCGTTTTATATGGACTTGGAGAAGTTCTACAGAGAAGATCATACCTCCTTCCAAGTCATAATTGGCGACTTCAACGCTAAGATTGGACCGAACAGGGAGAGAGGCTATCCGAGTTTATCATGACGACCAAGACAATCCATGGTAACTCACAGTTCCAAAAGCCCCTCTCTCAACGCTGGACGTGGGAATCCCCCAATGGAGAGTACCATAGTGAAATAGACCACATCATAGTAAACCGAAGATTTTGCATAACCGATTTGGGTGTGCAAATGCACTGGCTCGTCTCTTCACAGGCTACCTGTCAGAATGCAAGGTTCCAAACAATGGAAGACCAGCAAAACCGTGTTGTTGTACAAAAAGGGAGACCTCCACGACATTGGCAACTATCGCCCAATCTGCCTGCTGTCCGTCGTAAATAAACTCTTTACTAGAGTCATTCTCAACAGGATGGACAGAACATTGGACGAGGTACAGCCATGCGAGGAAGCAGGGTTCCGAAAAGGATTCAGTACGATAGACCACATACACACAATAACGAGGCTCATCGAACTATCACGAGAGTATAAAAGACCGCTCTGTCTCACTTTCATCGACTTGAGGAAAGCCTTTGACTCCGTTGAGACAGAAGCGGTTATAGAAGCTCTGGGAAACCAGGGCGTCGCTACCCAAACACCACTCCTTCGTGAGCTATAGAAGAATTTCACGAATAGAATACCGTATCGCCATTTTACAACGCAATTAAAATGAACGTAAAGAGGGGTGTTCGACAAGGCGACACAATGTCGCCAAAACTTTTCACATCGAGCCTCGAAGACGTTATGCGAAAATTGGAATGGGACAATGAAAGAGTGAAAAATGATGGTCGGCAACTACACCATCTTCGCTTTGCTGATGATATCGTCCTTATAACATCAAACATCAGTCAGGCGGAACGAATGCTTGCCGACATTGACCGAGTATGTGGAAGTATTGGTCTTCGACTATACATGACGAAAACGGTATTCATGAAAACGGATCGGTCTCAAAGGCCCCATTTAAGCTCAACGGAACAAATATCTCCGAATGCAACAGTTATGTGTACCTAGAAGAACTCGAGAACTCAAATGATGAATGACGTAGCTCCATAGCTGAGCAGGAGGAAGAGAGCAGCTTAGGGAGCTTTTAAGAGCATCGAGGATGTAGTGAAGAGGATGAAGAACACTCGACTCCGTGCCCACATTTTTGAATCAACGATGCTTCCTGCATTAACATACGCATCAGAGACCTGATCGCTACGTAGGCAGGATGAAAGAACACTCAGCGAAAGGGCGATGCTAGGAGTGTCGCGTGTCACGCAAGTGAGAGAGGGAATACGAAGCTCGGACCTACGTCAACGATCGAAAATTAGAGACGCCGTCCTTTACGCCAAAATGTCAAAAATAAGGTGGGCCGGGCACGTGATGCGACGAAATGGCAACCGATGGACAAGAGCCGCCACGGATTGGATTCCTCGGGATGTCAAGCGCACAACAGGAAGACCACCGACCCGATTCTTCAGAGTTCTTTACAAACACGCTGAACGAATGGTATGATGCTCAACGTGTCCCTAGAGCGAGCAGAACCCTTTGGACCACTCTTGCACGCGACAGGGACAGATGGAGGAATTACTGGCGCCCGCTTGATTCAATCGAAGATCAACGGGAATACAGGTGATACAGTTGAACTGGATGTTAAATTGTATGTTCAAATAAACGCTTGTGTTATGTCGGCCGAAGAGAACTGAACTTTTTCGAATTGTTCAACGAGTGTAAAAAATACAATTCATAAGCCACCGAAACATCCAGTGTTTCTCATATGCGAAGAAAGTAAAGAGAAGTACATAGAAGGACAAAGATGACTTCAGTGGTGGAGCAATATGATGCATCACGACACTTGGATTATCGAGAACAGATTTTGCAATGGACTGCAGCTTCTGGGAGAATGAACAGAACTTTAAGAATTTTTGGAGTACTTCTAATATCTCGTTGTGAAAGTAAAGTGGCTTGGGCAGGCGACGAATCAGAATCGAGGGTACCAACATCTTTTGAAGAGATGAACATATTTATTAGACTGTGCCTTCACATAACAACTGTTAACACTATTAAGAGGAATTCCAAACTTCGCTTATGTATTCCATCCTCTTGAATCCCAAATCCCATCAAGAGATAAATTTGAAAATCTGTCTTACTTAGCTTACAATGAAAGTAGAACTGGAGACTTTTAAAATGTCTTCTAAACAATATGCGAATTGCTAACTTTGCTTCAGTAGAGAAAATTTCCTGTTTGAAAACCTCTCTAGGACGCTGGAAAGATTGCACAAGCTCAAAGAGTTTTCAAATTGGTGAGTAGAAGCTCCTTAGGTAAAGGATTAACTATTCGGCTTTGATTAGACCATGAAGGAAGTGGCATGTGGTCGATTCCATCAACCATCATAGGAATGATTGAATGCGTATTTGGCCTATACACTAGCCAAAGGTGGCCCAATGATGTTTCAAGTTAGTGCTTTTATCCTTCCAAACAAGTTTTAACCAACTCGTCATCCACGGAGAGATGAAGGCATGGTGACCTTAGATGAAGGGATCGAACCTTTGTTCGATACAGTGCATATTGCAAATTCACCTCTAATCACTGCTCTACACCAGCCCCTCCTGAGGTTATATATATGTATATATACTATAAATATATAAATGTTATATGTATATATGTTTGTATATATGTTTGTTTGTATGTATATATACATATATACAAACTCCACAAGTATATATATAAATGGTATACCAAAAGGTTCAAAAGTTGATGGCAAAACGTTTAGGTTATACGAGTTGTTACGATAGAGTCGAGTATCTCTAATGTCTTCAATGATAAAACATATGGAATCATAATAATAAGCTGGTACTCTTAGTTTCCTTCTTCTTAGAACAGTTCCGTCGCGAAAAGAACTAACCCGTTTGCAAAAAAATTTTGCAAACTTTAATTTGTACAAAATAAGCTTCTCAGGCGACGCGTGATATAACGTCTGCATCGGGAAGCTGTATAGATTAAATATATGGAGAAGAGCAATAAAAAAGTAGTGGGTGGGCGAGCAAAATAAAGAGCTGAAAGGAAAATGAATCATGCTAAATAGAACGATAGCAAAATAAAGTCAAAGAACAACCGTCAATGTGGCAGAAACCTTTGAAACCATTTCATTGTCAGGAACAATTGTCTTATTCATATCTGTAGTTTTATCCTGAACAGAATATGTTAGCCTTGAAAATAAATCAGGAAGACAGCCTTTACAGAAACACTTGAAACTTAACCTACCAAAGCATTTTCTGCCACAGCGAATCCAGCCTAAACTACAAATATATTGCGCAATGTTATTGCGGCAACTATAAAAGACAGCTCCTACCATGATTCCACCACTGCTACATGATTTAGTGGAAGAGAGATTACGCGAGGTACACGGCAATGATGGTTTACTTAAATAGAGCAGTGTGAATGCACCTTTTTTTACTAATTAAGATATATGCACTGACATATATGAAACCGGAGGCGCAAAAAGGTGATTATGAGCTTTTCGTGCCTTCACTCGACTTTTTCTATGCTCTTCCAACACCTTCATTAACGATTCTGTGGAAGCACCAGAGGGTTGTTTCTGAAAAATTTTTCGTTTTAATTCTGGAAAGGTGTCCGACTAATAAGAAACATTTTCATAAACGGGTTAAAAGATTCGACATTAGAGATAATTCCACCGTTCTTCCAAGAACTCAAACACCGCGATCTCTTTTTTAACGAATAAATAACTGAGAAAAACTATGCTGTTTTTCATGCCAGGGTTATCAATGTTTCGCAAGAATTTACTAACCGAACTTATGTGTAATAGTCACTTTTAAATATACTTCTTGCTTAAGTTAAGACAATAAATACTCGTTTCAGAATTTTTGATTATCGAAGATACACTCTTCGTTAGGATCAAAGGTATTCCTTTAAAACCTCTTGAATTGTCCTTATACTTAAATGAAGCGATCCCGTGGTTTCCGCAACAGAGTGCTCATCAAGTGTAGATGAAGCTAAAAAGAAAAAACAACTCTATACACATAAAAGGAACCCGAACTAAAGCCAATTTTTCCATGTAAATTACCTTCAGGCAGGATCAGAGATATACCATGGAATTCTTTAGCAAGATCATGATGTCGAGATGTAGCTTTGGCTATTAAGGCTAAAAAACATATGTATATATACACATATATGTATATATATGCATATATATATATGTATATACACATGTATGTACGTGTGCATACGTATATATATATATATATATATATATATATATGTAAAAGAGTGAATATGCAGTGGATGGCTATAGAATTAATATGAAAATGCAGTAACACACAAATAGGAGTGCTCGTTTGTACGACTCCTGAAGATGAAACAGAAGGGTTTGTCGGTTCGTTGGTAACATACGATGAATCCAGAATCCGCTTGGGAGTACTCCAACTATGACTCAAATTAAGCTGAAATTTGAACGCCTCAGGAAGCTTAAAACATACAGTAACAGTTCCAAGAAAGTTCTTAATCACTTTTTGCATGTCTAATAGCATGTGATCGTAGTCTTTATTGGTAACATCACTCGTTATGTTTTCCTTGTTTACGATGTTCTGACAAAACATTTTAGTACTAACGGAAACCTGGAACAAGATATTCAATCGTTTAATAATGATAGAACGAAATACTTGTGATTATACCAACCGCGCCGTTGTTGCTTTCTGAAGGTGCTTCATTAGCAGCATTCAAGCATGTTCCGTCAGATTTCAGGCAACAATCACCATTATCCTGCAGTAATATAGTTGATGAAACGAATAACTGAGAAAGTTTTAAAAGACATACCGGCACTGGAAGGCCTTGGGAAAATCTAGCCTTATTTGTTTTTTCGCACGAAGAATGATTAATAATGCTTGGCTCCCAACTATTCTCCTTCTCGAAATTGCTCTGATTGAACCTTCAATACAGAGAAATAAAATGGTAAATAGATATAGACTTGTTGGAACAGTTTGCAAACCTTGGATCGTTTAAAATGAAGCGGCCATGATCGCGAAGAAATGATTCCTGCTCTCTTTGAATGATGTCAATTGGTTTTTCTAAAGTGAGACTTATCAGTTCTTTATATTGGATGACTAATAACACAAAACTAACGGTCTGAAATAAATTCGCTGCTTTTGACAGAAACCGCCCGAAAGGATGAACAATCATCGTTATTGAAGGTATTGCTATTCGACGGATGTCGACTTATTGATGACAGAATGGTTAATTGTAAAAGTATAGGAACCTATTTCATCTGCGTAAAGACATGAGTGTGGTTGAAAATAAAAAGTGGAGCTTAAGATTAGAAGTCTCATATACCAAAACAACAAATACTGATTAAGATTAAGAACTAAAGCGCAAACCACTATTTGGCATGTCTCCAATCTTCGATTCCTCCGGAATTGTGGAAAGGAAAGAATGAATCCTGTTAAATAGGTTATACATTCGAAGTTGTTTTAGCTAAAAACAATCTGTTGCGCAAAACACATACCTTTCGTCAACGGATTGTTGAACATTGTCATATTCATGCAATTCCTTTTCATCAACTAAATTAAAAAAAAAGTATTACACAATGACATCACGACATGGTAGATTGCAGAGGAAATTCTACGAGTACCTCGTTAATTAGTATACAACAATTCTAGTGCAAACTCACAGTTTGATTCACGATCTGAAAGCGGGGCATCGTCGAAACTCTGATCATCGAATCTGTCTTCCACTATCTCTTCATCATCCGCAATGCTAGACATTTTGGAAGTGTCTGAAGGTATTAAAGAGAACAACAAATAAAAAAATATATTTGGAATGCATACTGACTCTAGCAACGGTCATCCAGATTAAACGTTAAAAATCCACTAACATTAACGGAACAGTAAAACTCAAACACAATAGAGAAAGCATTAAGAAAATCGATATATTATTTCTGAGTAATCGATATGGAAATTTCAAAATGATAAATATGAATTTTTGAATTCCAAAAAACCTACGAGGAGCACCAAGTTGAGCGCGAGTATATTTACGAGGTAGAGAACTCATTTGAGACCACTGAGATGACGGTTTACTTTTATATCAGCGAAATCAAGAAAACAACACGTACATATCTTTTACACATCTATTCGTGAAATGAAAAACATGATAACCAGCTAGAAATGGATAGAAATCAACACGTCACTATAAAATCCCTATGACCGCCAGCAGGCAGTTTCCACCGCTTCTTAATTGTTGATTTGTGCTTAGGAAAGCATTCATTATGATTATGAATGTCAATAATAGTGTCTCCTACAGTTTATTTATTCGATATTGCGCGACGATTTAAAAAAAATATTGTAGATCTCGTCGAACTGTGCGAGAGAACTATAAAATGTTAAGAGTTCCGGCTTATTGCAACTGTCAAGCACTATATTCTATTGGAAAATGAAAATAAATAAGTTGCGAACTTCAATGTTATTCCACTATTTGAAAAATTAAGTATATTATGCAATTTGTTCAGTAATCATTATTAACACTTCCGTAACGAAACTGTATTTTCGATAACAGACTATAATTTCTTCATTAATAGTAAGGGAATTGGGAAATCTACATACCAATAAAAACAACTTTACTCTACCATTCCAAGTGTAATGTAAATCTATTACAAATGAAGCAAAACATTCCAAAAAAATGAAACCAAATCTAAATTTTTTCAAACTTTTCAAATAAGCGCGGTAGCCGCAAATACAAACGGAGCTACGAAAAATACGTCTATGCATTCTAGGGCGAAATATTGTGTTGTTGAATTGAACAGCTTTTGTATTGGAGATAAAGGCTTTCTCTCTGAAATGTGAAAAGAATATCATTGCCTTTAGAAAATAAGAATTTTAATTTGATGGGATATCTGTAGGCAAAAATCTATAGATTTCAATGGTTTTATTCCAAGTATTAAGGTTCAATACGAACCGACAATATATTAATTTAAAGTTAAAAGCGTTCATTATTTTCTCATTGAATGCACTGGATCAAATAAATCTCGAATGTAATGTGTTGAAAGTTAAAAGCAACCATTCAATCATCGTATGACTCCACATGACGACAGTATGACGCAGTGGTTAGAGGCGCCCTAAAATTCACGATTGATCCTTGGTTCGATTCCGGGCTTACTAAGTCGTCCATATCACTCTGGGATCGGAAAATTATTTAGACTCTTACATTTGTCAGATATCGTAAGTTTGTATAAATTGAATATGTATTCAACCATCTCAATGATGTCTGCTGAAGTCGAATGCATGGCGCATCGCCTCACGGATTGATCAACGACGATCCCTTTGATCCGTTATTTTATGTTTTATGACGTCACATAAGGACTTAAGTCATTGCATATTAACGCATGCCGAAAATCTGTACAACCCTCATTCGAGTGGTTTATAGAGGTTTTTTTCTTTGCACTCCTTAAAACTACTGGGAACTGGGGTTCGCATATTATTTGAAGAAGAACGACTATAAAAATACCCAGGGAAACATGCGTTTAAAGTAAACATCAATAAAATGCTCATTTTCTGTTAATATCTTTAGTACTTTAGTGCTTCGTAAATAACACTACCGAATAGTTTTTGCGCTTGATTAATTAATCTGCAGCTGTTAATAAGTAGGCAGCTAGGCTTTGAAATGACAGCCACCTGAGTCTTCTCCATAAGCAGCACAATCACGCGTGTTGTTTTTTTCAAATAATTGTCCTCGAATGAAGATTAGATCTGTGCTTGGAAATACACCTGCAAACATCTTGTAGAAATTCACAATTGCTTAGAAGTTAGGTAAATCTTAAAGGTTTAGAACATTAGGATTATGTCGAGTATTAAGTTGACATCACTGCAGTTTACAAGTTTCCCTACAGCCTCAATTCACCGCCATCTTCGTGGAATGATTCAAATCATCTGCAATCTGTAAATGAGCTTCTTTCATCAAAAATAACATGACAATAAATAAAAATATATAAATATTATATGACGAGAGAACCGGCTGATCAAGGAGATTTAGAGTAAAGACTGTTAGTAGACTGAACCGGAAAGAGGCTATTTCGATTATATCTCAGTTCTTCATTAGTAATCTGTTGCCTTTCATCATCTTTAGTAATAAAGTTTTTGTATTATCTCTAGCAAAGCAAAGGTGTTACGAAATATTGCTAAGAAATGATGAAAACTGAAGCAAGATATTAGTTCACCTAACACGGTTGGTGATTATTAAATATTAGCTATACACTATTTTTGCAGGAAAATATAACAGGTTAAAAAAACACTGGAAGTAGTCCAAAACAGGAAACAATGCTTCTGTTCAATTGTGAACATAAAGATCTGAATCCAATTCTACTTGAGAAACACAGTGGTTCTACCACTTCTTTCTATTATATGAAGTTGATGTAGAGAAAGTTGTACTCTAATATTCTTAGTTCTACAATACCCATACCATGTCCTAAAATCTCCTCTAAAATTCTGCTTTTGCATCCCGACGTCAAAAATGTGGGCTATTTCTTAGAAAGCCACATCTTAGCTCAGAGTAAGCTTTCTTAACCGTAATAAAAACCTTTAAAATTTACATATTTTTGCGAACGAGGCACATATCGGTTGCATAAAATTCTGCATTTTTGGAAGCGATGAAGTCATTGAATGCAGTTTAAGCCTTCGTTTGTTTCTGAAATTTTTACCGAACAGGAAGCTGTCGAGATGCTTGAAAAAGTCGTAGACGATAGATAAGAGATGCGGCAACTATGGTGAGTGAGGCAGGGTTTCGTGGCCCAGCTCCTTCGACCGTAGCAGGGGAATGACAGCGACTTTTATATTTTCCAAGGTAGAACTCGCCGTTACGATTTTTTTGAAACAAATGTCGCCCTGTGCATTCCTTGGCCTAATCCTCATTGCTGTTTTAAATACTCTATTCTGCAACAACGCCCGAGTTTGATCTCGTTTTCTCCTATTTTTTTCAAGCCGAATCCACACACAAATCCGTGGACCTTCGTAGATGGTGAATACGAGGAAACCAATAAGAGATGTGCTGGGACCCGCAGAACATCTGACGTCGGATAATGGAAGAACAACTTTGCTCCTGTTTTTCGCCCTAATCTTCGTCCATAATTCAAAATACTCCACGGAGATATGTGAAAAAATTCAACTCAGTTAATCCCAGACACATAGTTAGTGGCTAACTTATTAGAACTATGCCAAAAACGACTACGTTAGTAGATAGTGAAACGCTGAAGAGATGGATTTTTGGCTTCTGAATTGTCGGAATGATTTATATTTTTCAAATACAGGTAACCATACTCATGAATAAATCTATGAGTTTTTCTCAATGTGCATGGATTGTATTTTGCATGTCAACTGACCAGAAGGCTGAAATGAAGTGAGGTGGTAGAAATGGGACACCGTGTGAGGTAGATTCCAATAAATAAACCCGACTTGTAATAGGAGGAACTTGACAAGCTACACCTTTGTTAGGTCCTGCATTGCAATGACAAAGCTTGGCAAGCCTGCCGTGGATATCTTTTATCACAGATATTGAAAACAGAAAGCCTCATACAAAAAAATCATTGTGCTCCTGGTGCTCATGGGGTGTGGAGAACAGATTAGTCGACTGTGTCAGAGATGAGCATAAACGGTTTCAATCAATTGATAAACCACAAAACTGATTGTAAAGGTAATGCAGCAAAAAATTATAAAAGATTGAGGAAATATTTGGATTATTTAGAGTAGATTGCCCAATTTCGTAACGCGAAAAGTTCACGTTTTTTTTCACCATTTTTCTTAGTGATCTTGTTCTAATACTAACTTGTACTGATTCTGGGTGGGTACCTGTAGCGTAGTAGTTAGAGGTGCAATGGAATAAGCACTATCTGAGTGTTTGATCTGAGAGCCGATCTAATCAAGTCCTTCCTTCCTCTGGTAACGAGAAATTGGTGCCAGACTAGTCTGGGAGGATAAGGCCAGTGATTTCATACATTGCCAGGTAACCGGAACTCATTGCGTTCAATCACTTTTACAATGCCTGAAGTCGAATCCATGATGCATTGCTCAGAAAATCAACGATAGTGACCAATGCCGAATGGTTTGTCCATTGTCCTTCATTGATTTGGACTACTGAGATAATGTCGTTTCAAAATTTGACTTTTTTAACTTTCAATTGAACAGTGACGCAAAATCGTTGAAACTGGTTGCATTGAACTGCATTTGGTCAGAGAATTGCTAATGATCAATGGTTACAACGTTCGTTTCGGAATGTTTATTGATGGAGAAAAGCAGCTTGAGGATTACAAGGATCGCAGCTACCCTTATGATGACCAAGAGAAAAGACACATGAAGAAAACCCTGAAACACATTTGTGCGAAATTACGCTCGAAGAATTTTGCGGCCACTGGTCATGGATGTTATTGAGCACATGAAATCATAACGCATAAAATCCTGGGAAAATTACTACGGCAAGAATTAGTGTGCAGAAGTCGCTATAATGTACTAAAAATTGGAATATAGGATGTTGATGAAAGATCGGTAAAGACGGTTTCTACTATGTAATTATAAGCAGCGCGAATTGCAAGTGGTAGTGTAGAAGGACATGTTGGAGTTGGACATGTTTACTAATTTAAAGTGGGAATTACGGATTACTGCCACTTCAAAATCCTGGACAACTTCATTCGCACTAAACATCAATTCAGAAGCGACCAAACAGGCCTTTGACGACTTCAGACTAAAAAATCTTATCTTCTGCATGGATGGAATGTCTAAACTTGTACAGTTAAAAAAAAAATTCAGTACTTATTAAGGCTTTCACTTTGGCCGATAAAGTTATTTTTTTTAACGATGTTGTAGTGGTGTTCAATTTTCTGCTCAAAATCGGATATTTATTGCTAAAATAAGAACATGATCGGCGAAGTATCCGTTATTGAGGATAGGTTGAAAGAAAGCTAACGTTAAAAGTGCGAATAGTTCAGACCTTTGTGAGTAGATTTATTCTATTGGCTATCATTCTTTGACGAAAAAGTATACAGCGGAAAGAAGTGCTGGTAAGCAATATTTGTGTTAAATCTAGCTTCACATATACGGAATGCTGCTTTGGAACAGTTATAGGTGTATAGTAAAATAAAGCACGCTGAGAGAAAGGCAAAGGGAGGGGCACGGATGGTGTAATGGATAACTGGTGACCCCCCGGAAAGGGCAATCATCTGGTTGGAAGTTCGCACCGCCCCGAAGTTTTGCAAATATCTCAGTGTCTTAGCCGTTATTTCGATTGATAATAACACTACCGATTAACAGAAATAGGTAGTTAAAAATGAAATTCAAAATTATAGGTGTGTTTAAATCTAGGCAAATTATCATCTTTAAATTTTGACCCCAAATTAAGTAAAACACTAATCCAGCACAGTATCAAAATGGTGTCTTAATGGCATCTCTTAATGGGGTATATTTAAGGAAATATCAGCTTGAAAACTAAACTATATTTGGCACTCGACATGATTACTACATTAAATCCGAAGGCACTCGAAAAAGTCTCTTGCACGCTTTCTCGACGCTTTTCACCCGCTCGATGCTGATTTGTTCAAGTGTTGGATGGTCCAATTGTAGGTGAGGAAATCGAATGCTGTTTTCGGATGTTGACTGGTCATAGTGAATAGACATGTGTAGATAAAATGGTAAACCCTGAAATTTTCGATTTTCACAGTTTGAATCCATTGATACCAATGAATATGAACTGTATACTCCGTGTCGTCACTTTACTCTTTATATTCGTTTATGTAAAAATCACTCTTTTATATTCGATCACTTATTTTTAATTTCAAAAAGGAATATTACATTTTGGACAAATAAGCAATACTTAGAAAACTAAGTATAAAAAATAAGGTATATCCATTTACCACGTCGCATTTTAAAAAAAAAAAGAAGAGCAAGAGTAGAAAACGTGAAATATGTTAGTTTTTGTGACACTCTCCCTAGCTAAGATAAGTGCACGTTAAATGTAAGATGGCTTTAAAAAACAACCTTTTGAAGGATGCGAGTAATCCTAAATGCTTTATGCCAAGGATTAAAAGTCCGAATGACGACTGCAGAAATTTTCATGTGACACAAAGATTTTGATTTAAAAAATTAGTACATAAAGGAGACAACCAGATGATATTTTATTGATTCTGGTATAATAAAAAGTAGTTTCGCCTTTTATGGTCATTGTTTTTCCATGAGATAGCGATTTTTTACTATGGAATTATAGCTTTCTTACCTAAGCTTTATAACTTTAAGTGATATCAAGCTTCTTGCACAAATTTTTGCTAGTAACAATAAGGATGATGATCTTAGAAATGCATATTAGTTGACTCAGTCTTCCTCATTGATAATGATGTAAGGTGTGACACAGGCTGAAACTTATAGGAATGATAGAACAAAATTCTAATAAAGAATACTACCATGATATTCGTCCAAGCAGGCATTACGTTCATTTCGTGTGTTTCGGAAGTAAGCTCACAGGCAACGAGCATAAGCTTTTTACGGATTTTCCTCGCTAACGAGTATGTGGTCTTCGAACTTTCGGCAGATGAGTAATGTTATTGCTAACAAATATTTGAGAAACTCAGTTGAGAAAACACTACATATGTTATACTCTTTTCATAGTGTTTTGTATATATCACCTTTTTTACAGAATGGGTGAAATCTGATTTTTACAGGCACCAAGAGATCAGTATCGCCTCTTATAACTCAGCTCTGGCTTGCAGTTTTGTGGAAGCTCATCTGTGAAATAACGAGGAGAAATGTAACAAAAATATTTTTAAAAATTTAATCATATAGATAATGATGTATAATAATGCTAAAATTTGAAAGAGAAAACGTTCTTCCAAAAACTTGGAGTGAATACTTTTTAAATCATGAATTTACCTCAAACGAGTTCGAAATCATAGCACGATACCCAACGAAGCAAGCTTTACATCTACTGTTTAGTCTATAATTGAACAATTTATTTGATTGAAACAACTGCGCAAAAGCAACAAACAAACATAAACTAATAATTTACTATTTATCCCCGTCGAAAACGCTTCTATTCACGTAGAATACTTTTTAAATCATGAATTTACCTCAAACGAGTTCGAAATCATAGCACGATACCCAACGAAGCAAGCTTTACATCTACTGTTTAGTCTATAATTGAACAATTTATTTGATTGAAACAACTGCGCAAAAGCAACAAACAAACATAAACTAATAATTTACTATTTATCCCCGTCGAAGACGCTTCTATTCACGTAGACTTAGAGCCTGAGGAGTTTTGTTTCAATATTAATACACTTTATATCGATGGAACATTCTATCGATATGCTGTTTTTCAATACTTTATATTATTGTAGTATAATGAAGCCAAAGATTGTAGTGAATAACTTCTCACAGTTTCAAATTACTTTATTAATTACATTTCTGGTTGGTTTCATGCAAAAACATACAAGCGATATGACGGAATTAGTCGTCACAGCTGACACCACTTGCTCGCTAATTTCCGCTATTGCTGACAATGTGGCGCTGATCCAATGTTCAGTGTTCTCTTCTTTTTCCCATTATCTTTTCTTTGATCTTGATTCTGTAAATTGGTAAATATTGAACAAGGGAAGTAAAACTGAATCAAAGAACTAGAAAATGGATGTATTGCACTTATATCCTCAACCCCTCAAGAGGTAGGGGTGTATTTTTTTTTGCTAAAGTGATTGTAGTTGCTTAGTCAAGAACGGTAGAGATAAAAAATCGATAGTATACCGTAATGCTTGCTGACTTTCTAAGATTATGTCGCCATCTGCATTTAAGAGCTCACCTTAACGATCTCACTCGGTCTACATGCGAACACATCGTCCGCTTCATTGTAAAATGAACTAGAATAATTTGAAAGCAGAGTGATTTGATAAAACTTGCATGTTAAACTGAAGCATAGCTGTCCTGAGTTAGAGATTAATGGAATTAGCGACTATGTGCAAATTTTTGTTAGCTGCATAGATAAAAAGAAAGATTGTGACCTTGTGATTGAGTATGAAAGTCGTTACATCATTTGCCACCATTGACACGAGTAATTACGAGATTTATTTGAATAAAATTCATCTATTCACATAGAAAAGGCTATGATGGAAGATTTAAAAAAAATGCTCGTCAAAACTTCAGAAGTCTACGAAAAAAAATCAAATTATGTACATGTAAGCATCACAAGACAAGAAATGTTGGAGGAAAGTGATAGTGATAGCACGAAATGCTATAGAAATCTTAACGAAAAGAAAGGAAGTAAACAAAGAACACGATGAATGTTGGGTGATCAAAAATTGCATTTAAGAACTGTTTATGAAATGTGAAAATTAAACCATTGAAATGATAATGTCTTCATGCAGATTCTTCTACCTTGACTGGCTTCAAAAGCTTCTCCTTTGAAATGAATTTCCTCATATCTTTAGCCGACCAACGGTCTTTTCCTCGTGCCGTCAACGTTCTAAAAGAAATATGCTCTTCTTCCACGACTATCTTAAGACTTCGAAAATTATTTAAACAAGTAATTTTTCTGCTCAATTACTGAATAATAAAAATAGACTCCTATACAAGTTTTAAGCACTAGAAATGTAACATTTTTGTTTTGTCCTCAATGATTTACTTGTCGACCGGGATGAAAGCGCTCCTGATTGTCAAACTGTGATGTACAACAGAGTTTCTTCCGACAGATGATCGCCCAAATTGAAAACGAGTTTGAGATTTACATCCAAAAACCAAGCTGTTATAAATTATTGAGAATAATAGCTATTTTCCTGTGAAGCATAGTCGTTAAGTTGTAAACCTTGAGAAATTCCTAGTAATGTTATAACGGGAAAAGAAAGAGATCTCACTAAACCACTAACTAATTTTACCGTGCGGATTGGCAGTGATAACGTTGATAAAGGTATGGTCATCTCTGTAGAGCTTTTTCCATGTCTATATAGTACTCTTCGACGTCGTCATAGTCGTGACTATATGTGAGTGCGTAGACGATGAAGAATGTCAACGCCGGTATAGGCGCCTCTTCAACCGTATTCGCCCAATTCGAGTTGCTAGTTGATCGAAAGAATCAATGTTTATGGTCATATTTGTGTCGACGGGGGCACCGACGCTGCCGACTTTCCTGTTTTCGCATGTTCTCGAAAGCGTTTCTCCAGTACAATAGACGGTGTCAAGTGGGCGGTATCATCTCATTTGGACCAGTCCGAAAACAACGACCTTGATCTTCTTAGCCTGCATCAACAGTTTCTCAGTGGAGAACCTAGATGCAACAGATCTTGTGTTACAACTATAAATTAACTATAACTGCTAAAAAAATTGGTAGGTCGTCTGTCCTTGTTAATGTTAGGCAGTAGTAACACATAACAGACCACAGTTAATTTCACGGATGCCGCAACTTGCTGGTTTTTCAACAATACACGATGGTTTTAGGGTTCAGAAAATGATATTATTGTGGAAAATACTTTCCTCTATTGCTCTAAGAGTATGAATTGTATGCATGCTACTATTTACACTATGTTATCAAGTATACAGCACAAAAATAGCACCTTTACAATTTTGGAGTGTTTACCAGTTTATGTTGAGCGCATTTTTGTATTTTCTATATCCCTCATTCCATATGACAACTATGGTTCATTATAGCGACTATTATTAAAATCACAATAGATTACCAGTCGAATTAAAGGTCGATGCACTTGCCCAAATATTTTTGGAAATAGTTAAGTATACAGAAAACATTTCAAGATCCATGCAGGCCATAAACGATAGGCGAGATTGATTATCGAATGATTATAAAAATTCCCGTAAAAAACTTCTGTGAACTGCTGAAGAGGCCTGCATCCGATTGGATTCAGATGGTCGATTAAGTGTTAATAATAAGGTGTTGACACATAACCAACCACTGTACTGAAATTATAACACACCACATCCATCCAGCGCTTCGCAGAGATTTTTTACCGC
Source organism: Mesoplodon mirus (assembly GCF_964341445.2). Taxonomy (NCBI): domain Eukaryota; kingdom Metazoa; phylum Chordata; class Mammalia; order Artiodactyla; family Ziphiidae; genus Mesoplodon; species Mesoplodon mirus. The sequence continues at coordinate 254,579 of NW_028295324.1, forward strand.
ACTTCTTGTTGGGAGTCGATAACAAATCTGACCGAACCGCTATGTCTGCACGGATTATGAGAAGATGTTCTCTATCCTTAATAATTTACAAACAAAATCCTGTTGGAGATGGTCATTTTATGACGAGACAGTGTTGCTTTTAAAGAGGACGCCATAGAGAATGTGGGTCATAAAGAGACGCACTCAAGTGAATTACGAGACTCTGAAACACCTTTGAGCTATGTGGTCCATACCTTATCGGAACCGAACAACTTTTCGTAGAAAACTTCAAGACTTTTCTGCTCTCCATAAAATCAACTGCGATCATTTATGTGTTAAATATGCAATTTTCTCTATATTTCCACATAACCGCATTTTTACCAGCATTTACAAGCATTTTTCAGCTGTGTTGAGTCCACTTCTATATTTTTTATAGCCGCCCTTTACATATGATAACCATGTTCTATCATAGCGATACGAATTAAAATGTCAGTCAATTACCATTCAAATTACTAGTGGATGAAATCTTTCCAAAAAAAAAAAAACGGTTTTAATAAATGTGCAGAGTTATTAGGCGTTGAAAATAGCTCTTTACAAGTAATGATCGCTACCACAAATGTTTTGGACAAGGTATCGATTGAGCCCAAAAAGTACGATAAAAAAACTCTATGTAGCAAAATAAACGGTGAGAACAAGATTCAATGGATACAATGCAATTCCTCCACTTCGCCCTCTACGAATGTACAGCATACAAGTTATCTCGAGCATTACGTGTCACGTCATTTAATCTTATGAGAAATAACTAGCTTAAACTCTTCGCGATCCACCCCTCCTTAAGACCTCAAAGCTACAATTATTTGGGATAGCTAATTATATGAAAGCGTGGGGAATCATTCATGCTTTTTGAGCGTTCTTAATTTCTTATGTTATTTTAAAGCCTTAAATTTTTTTAAATTTCATATGACAGTCTTTCTTATTAGCTCTCCAGAAACCACGCTTAATGCTTTTCTTTTGCTTTTTTCTTGTTGCGTATGATTGGTGGTTTTTTTCTTCTAATCAAAGACAAACGGGTTTTTATATTAAAGAATTTGTTTATCGTATAATATGTGGTTTATTGCAGATTATTTCTCAAGTATTTCACCAACGAAATTGTGTTATTCAAGCATGCAGGTGGCTATTTTAGTGTTTTCAAAATGGCGGATTTATTCAGTGTATTCAAATCGTTGTAGATAACTAGCTGAGCCTATACGAGACCTTTATGACACCGTTTCAACTTAGAGGCGGTTATTCCTCAAGGAAAGTCTACGCAATATTAAGGAACATTGAAGATATTGTGATGGACATACACTTCGTTGACATAAATAGGTGCGCTATGTTTCATATGCATTTCATGTAGTTACAGTTTTTCCAGTTTTCGGAAACAGAGGATATTTTTCTTATAACTAGAGAATGGAGATCTATTTTTCTTATAACTGGAGAATAGGGGTTGAGAACATAAAAGAAGAGACTTTTACTGGCAACACTTGAAAGTGTTTTACTGGTATCCACTTCTATCTTTTCATACCCACTAATTCCATACTATAAACATGATTCGTGATTGCGATTGAAATTGGAATACCTCTCAATTACCAGTCAAGTAGTTGGTCAATTATCTCGTTAATTGAGTTTTTTTTTTAAAAAATGGTTTATTTATTGCGAACTGTGTATGTTTTTTTAGAAAATGATCGCTTGTTGTTCAAGAAATCAAAAAAAATTCTTCACATTACTTACTTAACCACTCTGATCTCATATTACTTCATAAAGCACAAAAACTCAGTTTCAAATGGCAACTCCAAGAAGCCTGATGGCATCTACATCTATTTTTATGCTGAATTCGTCACTCTGGATAGCTTTAGCGGCACCTCTCGAATGAAAATAGTTTTGATATCGATGTATCCCCTCATCAAGGAAACTCAAGCTATTCTTCAATACTACGTAAATGAAATAATTTTGCTCATGTTTATGACTACTGAAGAGTGAGGTTGATGGTTTCTCATTCTACAAGTTTCCTCAAACAACTGATATTGGGACCAAATTCATTGCCTCTGCTTGTCCATATCTTCACGCATTTGGTTAATATTTAGCACTTAAAGCTAATTTCACTTCCGCTATTTATTTATTCTGCTGCATAGCTTTTGCTATCGAAAAATCATTTTTCGATCGAAGTTAACCACCTTATGGTAACATAACCAAATATCTTAACTATATGTACGTTTGTTAATAATACTATTGTATAGCTGTAATATTTTAAAGTTAATTCTACATAGTTGTGGTTGAATAACAATGTTTCTTCTTTTTTCCAGTAACAGACAAGTACGTGCTTACCAAACATTTAGTTGATTATCAAATGAACAGAAACGTCGCGTATCTTCGTCCTGGGAATGCGAACAACTAAATAAGTAATACTTTTTTTATTTTACATGACTCACATTACACATAATGGAGATTCCAAAACTTCTTGCATTCGACTCTTGCATTCATTGTTTGTTACGAAAATTCTTATGAATAGCAAAATTTCATTTTCTCACGTTTTAATTGCATATATCTTGCCACCTAGAGACCAATGCCAAAATCCATGTAGCGGTAGCATCCTTTTGACGCCTGCAGTAATATCTAACTCAAATACTGAAATCATTAGGATGGGACCGAATTTTGTTGGTTTCAGTAATACACCACCTATCATTGTAGTGTGTGACCCAATCTCTATCCATTGCGGTTCATCAACCAATGTCAATTATTAGGGTGTTGGAATCATGTGATGCAGAACATTTGTTCTATGCTAAAGCTTTTCCCATAAAAGTAATCCTTTCTGTTCACATAGAAGACAAGGGACTTCTAGAAAAGTTTCCATGATGCTTTTCCCGCCCTCCTTCTATCCACAATGATTCTGTAAACCGTTATGAAACTCTCACAACTAATCTATCAGTGCAGATATATTTCATTACATTTTTTTTCAGCAATGAAGGTGTAACTTGTGCAAATAGTTCACACCAATGGAGTCTCGCTGGTAAGATAAATGAAGGCAGTGTTATTGATGCCGAAATTTATGATGACTGCCAGAGGCACAAGCTTTGGTTCAATGCCGCACTGAAAAGAAGCTTTTTCTTTCAAACTAAATGGAAAGTATACTGGTTCACCAAATTTTCAAAGAGTTGTTCGTGCAATTCGTAAATTTGAATTCTTATTTTTCTTTGTCTTCATCCTCTTAATGTTAAACGAAAATTCAATGATGTAGTAGTTAATGTAGGAAACATCCAACATACTAGTATTTGTCTATATGTGGTGGTAAAAATTCTTTATAAAATTCCAGGCATAGCTCGAATTTCCATTTTATGTATATATTTGTGAGTGAATGCGTGCACTTAACAAAGTTCTATGTTCTTGACAGCTGATTAACACATTCGTAAAGACCTCTGTAGGGGTCATACGGGAGTCAATGGGAACCACATCTTTACATTAGGTCATTTCAGACGATACAAATGACTCCATACATCGAATGCAATTTCTTTTATCAGTCTATGTGTATTTATATTTTATTGCTTTATATTCGCCGATATACTGCAAAGCGCTACTTAAAAGTGAACAGTTGACTTATTCCGTTTCTCTTAATTGCTTGTTTATGTCGTTGGAATGCCACAAACACATCTATCTATGAAATATTAGTTCTACTTTGTGCTGTAATGAAGCTTTTCGTTTATCTGAACGATTTTAAACTGGATAGGAGCTGAACTTTTATGGGGCGAACAGGGATTCTAATAACGATTTCCAGTAGGTTTTAAGTCAGCTCTTCAACGACAGTGATGCTAAAGTTTTTGAAGCTTATGAGCATTGAGTTCTCTGTGTAGGGGTCCACGATGAATTTACGTCAGAGAATGAGTATAGAGATGAGGAGTTTCTCGGCATCTTATTATGAGTTTTGAAGCTAGTTATCAAATGTACATAGACCCTGAGGACATTGCTCTTCGTATCTTATATTAGGGCTTTAACTGTTAATTCTTCTTTTATTGAAATATGAACCTTTCTTCTTTCTTTTTTTAAAGAAATCCTAACTGGAGCAATGTGGTATTGTTGCTGTTGTTTTTCTTTTTGACACAAGATACAGCCTATGATCCCCCCATTAACTGTAGTCTCCATAAAATGTTGTGCTTTAAAATCTGAATTTATTAGTGATACTGTGCCAACAATGAAGAAATGTAAGTCTCCCAGCGTTGCTTCTTTAAAGTAAATAAGGCACAAAGATAAATGTAACAGTCGCCAATTAAGTAAAATGTTATCTCCTTTCCCCTATAACTATAACCCTAGCATAACCTGTCCCTTTCCTGTTCCAGGATAATGAAAGTACATCAGGCTTGGTAACCAATTCTGATTCGCTCAGTGATTGAAATTCAACAGCCCATAGAGATCCCCCTGCAACGTTCGAACACTAACACATTATTTTTTAACCAGTTATTTTAGCGGATTAAATTTTTATGATTTATTAAAATAATTCCTTTTCTGCTAAAATTCCTCCATTTCAACGCGAAAATTTCAGTTGTTTTCTTTTTAATTGCTTCTATTCCTATTACTTCACATATCAATAATAACATTGGTAAAGCGCATAAAGGCGTTCAAGCTTTCTAGGTACATATCAATAGTATTTCTTTGTCGTTATGAAATTCTTAATTCCTGGTTAAGTTGGTTACAACCTCTTATTTCTAAAGTGAAAGTTAAATCTACAAGTCGACATCGGAAATCATTTTTACTTTTTACCCGAACCTTTTCATAACAATTTTTCTTGCACTCCTCTGTGCAATTTGTCAATGGAAATTGTTAAAAAATGTTGGCATGTCTATCCTGATTTATCTCTGATATTCCAAGTTGCACAGTCAGTCGTAGAAAAAACTTTCGTCGATGATTCTGATGAGTTAGATGTATTCGAAAAGCCTTCACAAGCAAAACTAAATGTTTTACCAAATTTTCCCAGCTGCTACTATGTTTTGTGTATTCTTTTCTCAAAAGTAGTTGAAATTATGGATTTTACTTTCTCTCCATTTTAGGCACTCTTCTATTACTCTAGTTAAAAATTTCTTCAAATTGATTTGAAGTAATGTTGAATTTTAAATTCAACATTATAAATTAACCGCAGCTTCAGCTTAGCTTGGGTTTAAGGCCGATTTGGGCACCCAAGATCATCCCGATAACGGGTGAGTGCTGATAGCGTTGATAAAAGTAAAATAAAAAAAAAAAAAAGCACGCTGAGAGAAAGGCAAAGCGAGGGGCACGGATGGTGTAATGGATAACTTGGTGACCCCCCGGAAAGGGCAATCATCGGGTTGGAAGTTCGCACCGCCCCCAAGTTTTGCAAATATCTCAGTGTCTTCTTAGCGGTTATTTTGATTTGAAGTAGTTTTTGACTTCGCTTCCCATAACGATGAGGATAAGTGCTAATAATGGAAAAGCTGACCTACTATCTCGAACCTCAAATTGACATTGATTTTACATCTAGAGTGCTAGTTATGAGGGCTTTATCTTATAACGATTTAAAACTCTTATGAAAGTTGGAGGATGGAAAGAATCCAGATGGTATATAAGAAGTGCTAATTGTAGGAGTTTTGCAAAAAAAAAGTTTAGTTACTTACGTGTTTACGACATAAAACACTGGTGAACAGTTAGCCATTTTACAGACAAATAGTTTTGATTACACCCAGTAAACAACTGCACTCTACAATTCGTCAAAGGGATTTTTAACATCTTCTCGTCCGTTGAAAGGTAGCTCTATTTTTTCAAGAAGCAGAGATCTCTCTACTGGCCGGTCTCCTCATTAACAACATAGAAAAGTTAGGAAAACATAAAAAATTGGACAAAAAAACTGCATAATTAACACAAATACAAGATCAAGACTGCATCCAAGTTGATCTATTTAAAGGCAGAAAAACTTAAAAATTTTTTTTTTGTATTTTGGTAGAGACATTGAGAAACAGCAGATGTAGCTGAATTACAGCGTATCGGACAGTTACACTATTTTAAATGTAAAATCGTATTGACCCACTAGGGTTAGTCTACCCATGAAGTGTCAACTTGAAAGAGGATTGTTCGAAAATCGGATCTCGAAATATTTGCAAATCCTGCAAAAACAACGAGTACATGCGTCATCGGTACAAAACTGAAATATATCATAAAATACGAAGTATACTTTAACATATACCTGTTCAACCACAACATATTTGAGCAAAATGTCAAGTGCGGCATCATTAACATTCACAACTACCACGTGTTTCAATTGGTCTAATTTTCTAGAACGTCAGTCACTATCTATTATAAAATAGATGGCGGAGCAAAGGTCGAAATTTCAAATATGTACTAAACGGGGCGCGTGTAGCGCAGTGGTTAGAGGTGTCCTGCAATACACAGTGGATTCGATCCCGCGTTCTGCGCACACCAAGCCCTCCATCCCTACTGTGTCGGCAAATTGGTGGCAGACATGTCTGGGAGGATAAAAACACTGAATTGACTTACCCCCGCAAATCATTGTATATGACACATATGCATTCAATCACCTCTAAGATTTATAATGAAGTCGAATACATGGCGTATCCCTCGGGGACTGATCAACGCCAACTATCCTTTTTATCCTTTATCTTTTTTTTTATACCTAAACGAGCACATAGCAAAAAATTTCTGCGGTAGACTCACAAGCTCTCTTCGCGGTGAGCCTTTTCTCATTACAGTGCTCACTTAGAACCAAGAGTTGATTGTATCACAGTGTCTACTACACATCATCTACACTCCTTAACTATAAATTAACATCAACATACATCATGAGTGTAGTGGAAGACACATATCTCAGCATGTGCTACATTCATATGCTTCCTTAGATTCTTTTTCCTACATCAAAGCATCCACGGATCTCCATTCACTGAGGTTTTTCCTCACGGATGGATCTCGAGCCGGCGGTCGCGAGGCTACGTGGCGCGTCCCCAGGTGGCGGATAGGGGGTGAAACGCGGACCAAAAGCGACCTTGTACTGTCCAGAGCCGCAGGTGGATTAAGGGGATGGACTCCCTTTTTCTGCTGCGCCGATTTCGCACATACCTTCTGTTGCTGTGTAGACATGTTCGTGCACGCGTGTGTGGATATGCTCTTGCAGTGCAGATTGTATTCTACAAGTAAATTCGGCTAAAAGCCTGCAAGCAAGTGACTGGGAAGTACATGTGAGGCGGTTAGTAGTCGCCTCCAACAAATAAGCTCAATGTCCACTCTACTAAACTCTGGGAAAGACTGGCAAGCTACTCATGAGTATATTTAGCCCCATGGTCAGAGCCCGGCAAGCTACTCCGTCGGTACAAAAAACGCCAAAAACAGTATAACAAATGGGCCTCATTCCCCTGACCCCGAAAGAGCCCCCGATACTGCAGCGTTGGGTAGGACGAGTACGGAGAGGCTGCTAAAATCTCAGGGCCATTCTAGGCTGCCTAAATGTGATAGGACTAAGGTGACGATCTGTACCTACAACGCAAGATCGCTTGCATCAGAGTCCGCTGTTGAGGACTTGCTGATGCAAGCCAGAAAAATCAGGTACGACGTCATCGGACTGGCTGAGACGAGGAGACATCGTTCCTTTAACGCCGTGCATGATTCCGGAGAAGAACTCTTCCTTGGAACATGCGACAATAGAGGAGATGGAGGCGTTGGTGTCCACGTCAACCCGAGTTTGGCCATGAACATCGAATCGTTTGAGCAACTAACAACCCGAATCGGACGGTTAAGGTTGAAGAGATGTGGGCCTATGCCAGCTTTGACTATCTTCGTCGTCTACGCACCAACTTCAAGCTACGACGAAGATGAGGTCGAAGCGTTTTATATGGACTTGGAAAAGTTCTACAGAGAAGATCATACTTTCTTCAAAGTCATAATTGGCGACTTCAACGCTAAGATTGGACCGAGAAGAATGTCTGAAGAACATCACATTGGGACCCACGGATTAGAATGGAACGAACAGGGAGAGAGGCTATCCGAGTTTATCATGACGACCAAGACAATCCATGGTAGCTCACAGTTCCAAAAGCCCCTCTCTCAACGCTGGACGTGGGAATCCCCCAATGGAGAGTACCATAATGAAATAGACCACATCATAGTAAACCGAAGGTTTTGCCTAACCGATGTCGCTGTTGTCCCCAAGTTCTACACCGGATCAGACCATCGCCTTCTTCGTGCAAAATTCTTTTTTTCGCGGAAAGGAGAGAAAGCCGCTATGTTCAAAAAACGAAATCCCAAAACTGCCGTTAATTGGGATTTATTCAAATCAATAGTCGGCCTATGGAAAGATTCTGTTACTGACAACATTGACGAAGAATACAATCGGCTTATTCAACATCTTCACGTTAGTGCTATAAGCGCCGAGTGTCCCAAAGTCACTAAGAGACGTCTCTCTCCAGAAACACTCGAGTTGATACGCCAACGTGGTATTGCGCGAGCCACAGGCAACCGACAACTCACGTCCGAACTCGCAAAACTGTGCAGAAAGGCAATAAAATAAGATCTCAAAGAGAGAAGAACTGCAGTGATGGTTGAAGCTGCTGAAGTTGGGAAGAACATTCGCAACGTTCGCCGGAGCTTTGCCAATTATAAAACTAAGATGATTGCACTCCGACGCCCAGACGGAACACTTACAGCTTCAAGAAGGGCAATGGAGAAAATCATCCACGACTACTACTCTGATCTTTTCGACAGCCACGTCCTCCTCCCTACATATGAAATCAAAGAGGACGAATATGTTGTTCCACCGGTTCTCCCTTCAGAAATCCAACATGCTATCTCATTTCTGAGAAGCCGCACAACACCCGGTCTAGACAGGATAAGACCTGAACATCTGAAGAACCTTCCGCCAGTTCTAATCAACACACTGGCTCGTCTCTTCACGCGCTACCTGTCGGAATGCAAGGTTCCAAATCAATGGAAGATCAGCAAGACCGTGTTGTTGTACAAAAAGGGAGACCTCCACGACATTGGTAATTATCGCCCAATCTGCCTGCTGTCCGTCGTCTATAAACTTTTCACTCGAGTCATCCTCAACAGGATTGATAGAACACTGGACGAGGTACAGCCATGCGAGCAAGCAGGGTTCCGAAAAGGATTCAGCACGATAGACCACATCCACACAATAACGAGGCTCATTGAAGTGTCACGAGAGTATAAAAGACCGCTCTGTCTAACTTTCATCGACTTGAAGAAAGCCTTTGACTCCGTTGAGACAGAAGCGGTGATTGAAGCTCTGGGAAACCAGGGCGTCGCTGCTCAGTACATCAAGATCTTTCGTGAGCTATATAAGGATTTCACAACTATCATATCACCATTCTACAACGAAATTAAAATTAACGTAAAGAGAGGTGTTCGACAAGGCGACACAATCTCGCCAAAACTGTTTACAACGACCCTCGAAGACGTTATGCGAAAATTGGAATGGGAGAATGAAGGAGTGAAAATCGACGGTCGGCAACTACACCATCTTCGCTTTGCTGATGACATCGTTCTTATAACATCAAACATCAGTCGGGCGGAACGAATGCTTGCCGAGTTCGACAAAGTGTGTGGAAATATTGGCCTTCGGCTAAATCTAACAAAAACGATGTTCATGAGGAACGGATGGGTATCTAATGCCCCATTTACGCTCAACGGAACAAATATCTCCGAATGCTCTAGTTATGTGTATCTAGGTCGAGAAATCAACATGATGAACGACTTAGCTCCAGAGCTGAGCAGGAGGAAGAGAGCGGCATGGGGAGCTTTTAAGAGCATCGAGGATGTAGTGAAGAGAATGAAGAACACTCGACTCCGTGCCCACCTTTTTGACTCAACGATTCTTCCTACCTTAACGTACGCATCAGAGACCTGGTGTCTACGTAAGCAGGATGAAAGAACACTCAGCGTTACTGAACGCGCAGTCGAAAGGGCGATGCTAGGACTGTCCCGTATCACACAAGTGAGAGAGGGAATACGAAGCTCCGACCTACGTCAACGATCGAAAATTAGAGACGCCGTTCTTCACGCCAAAAAGTCAAAAATAAGGTGGGCCGGGCACGTGATGCGATTCAATGACAACCGATGGACAAGAGCCGTAACGGATTGGATTCCTCGGGATGTCAAGCGCACAACAGGAAGACCACCGACCCGATGGTCAGAGTTCTTCACAAAAACGCTGAAGGAATGGTATGATGCTCAACGTGTCCCTGGAGCGAGCAGAACCCATTGGGCTACTCTTGCACGCGACAGGGACGGATGGAGACAGTACTGGCGCCCGCTCGATACACTCGAAGATCAACGGGAATCCAGGTGATCCAGGTGACATCAAAGCATGCGTGACGATGCTACTTTTTCGATAATCGCAAACAATTTTCGTTAATTGGAGTGCTTGTGGATAGAGATAAAAGACAAAACGCTCAACGTTGATGAATGCGCCATGCATTCGTCTTCATCACGCAGATGTGAATGAATGCATATGTGACCCATCCCATAACTTTCGGTGGCCTACCGAACAATCAAGCCAATGTTCAACTCATCAAGTCCTCTTCAAAGTGTTCTATCGATTCTTTATAAGCATTATTAAAAGTTCGATTTTTCAAAGCTCGTAATGGACGTATTGTAGCCGCAAACACAAACGATACACTTCGGTAAGCAATCGAGCTCGCTCACTAAATCGTCCCAGTTTTCGAAACAGGAGCCTCAGTACCAAAAGCAAAAACCAACCCAGTCGCAAGAACTCGCCACTGTACAAGTCCAGGATCTATTTAATAAGAGGACAATAGAACATGATATTTTTTTACTACATGAAAATGATGCAAAGCGAAAACACATGGAATAGCATCAAATGAAATTCTACGCGGTCGGAAGTATAACAATCTTTGATTTACTAAACACATCACTCTCATAACACGACGTTGACTGCGAAAAACGAAAGCCTTCAAACGTTGGATTTATGTAGAACTTTTTATGATGCTCAATATTATAGGCGACCTAACTCTTATCATGAGATAGCTGTGATTTTCGCCATGCTCTTACGCTTTTGTTTTCGGCTACGCGGTGGAAATATATAAATCGTTTTTACAGTTTCGCTAAGCAAGACAAGAGATGGACCCCTACACTGCAACGAAATTTGTCGTAGGCGAATTTCCAACCCGTGACTGCCCTATCTGCGGGGGTCACCAGTTATTCACCACACCCATCTGTGCGCTTTGCTTTGCCTTTCAGTATGTTTTACTTCTATCATTGCTATCACCATTCGCCGTCAACTTGATTACCTCTGATTGTGTTAATTGCCCAAATCGGTTTTAAACCCCAATTGAGCTGAAGCTGCAGTTAGCTTACAATGTTATTAACTTTGTCAATTCTTCTTCTCTCCTCTTCCGCAGACACAACCAAGCGGTTGGTCGGAGATCGAGAAGTGGCTCTGAAGAAGGCGATACGGCCGAAAGTCAGCCCAATAAGTAAAATTGTTTACCAACGTTGTGTTTGTTCAAGTATTAAACAATGCCGAGATTAAAGGATAGTCGGTCTTGGAAACTGTTATTAACTTTCTTTATTAACTGCGTAATTCTTTTTTTTAGAATTAGGGAATTAATAATGAAAGTTATTAATATTTTTTACTGTTTTTTTTTGTGTCACGATAGCGTCTATGCGCTCCAAACGCTTTACAAATATCGTTATTTATTTCTGACGCTTTTACGCTCTCTTACTTCTTGTCACACTATTTGAAATCTTTACTAATAGTAGTAAAATCCAGTTGTTGAGGTCTCTGAAAAACCACCCCCTAATTTTGCTATGCCTTCCCAATAGTCGGTCCTGGTATTAAGATAATCAAAAATTCGATTGAACTCCCACATGTTATCTATTCCCTCTCATAAAACCAGGATCATTGAAGGTATGCTTCAACACAATGTATGCTTTCTACTTCTATCGATCTCTCTTTATATTGACGTCTTATTTGTGTAAGTGCCTAACTAATTATGTTTAAGATTTACATTAATATAAGTCCCGTGTAGTAGCACACGAGAGAAGTATAACACCCCACTGGCCGCCTAAATAATCTCAAATCCGAGAACACGAAATAAATAGAATGGAACGAACAGAGCGGGAAACTATCAGAGTTTATCACTAAAGCCATTCATAGAAACTCGTAAACCCGGTGACGTACATTTCAACACTGGACGACTTATATCCTTCGTAATTCTCCCAATGGAGATTACTCTTTAAAAAAAGCGACATTTAAGCAGAAGATTTTACCAAATGGAAGCGACTGTTGTTCCCCAATTTCATACATGATGGGACAATGTCGCATCATTCACACAGACTCCTTTTTAGGACAGAAGGAGAAAAAGCTGAAAATATCAGGAAATGAAATCTTAAGATTATAAAAATCGGTGATGAATACGATCGGGTCATCGCAACGCGTTCAACAACCCGCAGAAATGTTTTAGCTTAAACATAAATCTAAAGATATATGAACTATCGGCAATTGGCTACCATTTCCTATGCTAGGGAAGATCTGCAGATTAGCGATAGAAGAAGATTTAACAGTATTGGAAAATTCAGCAATGCCAGTGGAACACTTTCCGATACTTCAGATCAAGCTAAACACTTCCGAAATTCTGACGGAAAACTTAACACATTCCAACAACTACCAGAAAAGGCCATCCGTAGATTTCTTTATATATATCTTTGACAGCCCTGTTCACTTGTGCACACATCAGCTCAGCAGGTATGGGCAGTGCTTTGCCCAGAAGTCCCACTTCATTCGTTGATGAAGAATCGCATTGCACTCGGTTCTAACAAGGTTGGACCCGAACAACTGCATCTGAGCGTTAAACAATTATTTCCCATTAAGATTGTTCAAGATTTTCGCACATTGTGTTCAACACGAGTGTTCACATAAATTCCACTCATATTGATTAGAATTGACGGAACGCTGGATGAATGGCAGTGATGAAGACCAGGCATGGTTTGGAAAAGAATTCGGTACAATAAATTACACCCATACGACAACAAACCTCGTTGAATTATAGCAAAAGCACAACATAACATTTGTGTAGGTTTCATTAAACACTCTTGATTCAATTGAGACAAAAGTGGTCATGAAAACTAGCCATTGCCAACGTATACGGGTTGTTTACTCAAACGCCCTCAATGCGATATATCACAAATGGCTACTAAAAATACAATTCCTAGAACCGAGTTTCTCTTAACCTCTGCATTGATTGATATCTATATACCTTTTCTTGAGCACACACGAGGTTGATAAAACAATATTTATTATATGATCGATAACGTTTTGGCGGTTCGCCTTCTTCATAGGCTGAAAAGGTCCAGGTCACAGCTCTCAGCCCAGCACCTACGCTAACAGGGAAAAGACTAACACTTACAGAGAAAAGACTCAAATCTAAATTTCAATCGCATACGGAACAGCTTTCTTAAATCCTCACCGTTCTTCGTGTGTTTTCTTCGTATTTTCCTTACTAATAAATAAGGGATTTTTTCGACTGGGTCGGTGAGGTTAGCGGAACGTCGGATACATAGTGAAAAATGCAGAGAACAGGCAGTTTCGAGCCCTTCTTTTTGATTCCATGATTCTTTTTGGCTTAACATGGCTTCGAAAACTTCGGCGTAACCAGGGTGAAATCTTGTGAGCGCGCTTTATAAGGGATGATGCAAGGAGTAACAAGGATTACGATAGCGTGATAGGTATTCTGAAGAATACACCTATTTCAGTTGGTAAAAAATCAGAAAAGCAGTTGTGTAAGATCTGCTCGTCGAAATTAAGGTAGGCCAGATATGTAACGGCACCGGCTAAACGGGAGCCGTTATTGGCTGTGTTCCTCGTGATATCAGTTGCACAAGAGAAAGACCACTAACCCGAGGGTTAGAAATCTCACGTAGAGAAGCCAAGAAGAGAAATTACGATGTTCTTCGAGTCTCTAGAGCGAGCAGCTTCCACCAGTATTCTCTTTTTACAGGTAGAAGTAACAACTCCACCGTAATCTGTTCGGATCACATAACAATGATCAACGGAGGGTGATACAGGTGAATCGATGTAAAAATAAATGTAAACTTACAAACAAAATTTAAGAGTGCATTATCTAACAATGTGAGTTGACGGGCAGTAAAACGACGATGTCAGGAAGATTAGAAGAACACAAATGAGAAGCAGAGACATTTTAAAGACCACTGTTGATAGCCATCGCGAGAAGGTTTAGCTGCGATTTCGCAGAAGTGCAACGATGTGTTGTACGCTGTATTGAAGAGTTGGCTTCATTTTCAATTCAGCTAGGAGCCATGGGTAGAGTAACATAGTTTTTAAACTTTATACTCAATCATGCTTAAGTTCTTACCAAATCATCAACTAAGAACAAAATCCTATAATAGTCTTATGTAGAATAATTGCATGTTTCCAGTAGTTATTCGCTCAACGGTTACAGGAAAGCCTTCCTTTCGACACCAACAACTTTTCAACAACGCCTAGGAAAAGTAATATAAGGTCGTCTAAACAATTTTTTGCTAGCTCAAACGCAAGAATTAAATTGCAAAGTACTGCAAAGGTGCTTTTTTTCTACAACCTTTCAATTTTCTTTTTTTCAATCTTAATGGCGTATTACCGTAGAAGCGACGGTTTCTAAAATCATGTCAAAATTTTTAGAAATCACCTTACAGTTCATGGGGAGCATGTAGCGCAGTGGTTAGGGATACTCTGCAATTTATACTCGGACGGATCGGAGGTTCGGTCCTTCGTCTTGGGCTTACTAAGCTATTAGTACCTTAGGAGTCGGCGAATTAGTAGATCAGACTTGTCTGGGAGGACAGAAATACTGACTTGATACAACGATAGGCCACTGCAAGTCAATCACTTCTATAATACTTGATGAAGTCGAAAAGTATGGCGCGTCCCTCAAGGATTGATCAACTCGAACAACTTTATCCTTTATGCTTTATTACAGTTCTTTACCTGCAACACAACCAATCTGCCTCATTTAACGGTAGTTCACGAGAGAAGGGAATATGATCAATATACCTATGGATCGCAGATCCCTATACTACTATAATAGTAATCTCGTTAATCCTGAGATAACTCAAGGAAGTACCAATAAATTCTTATGTTCCTCTTCGCGTATCGCAGCTATTTAATAATGAAGGATATGCGAAGACACGAATAATATCAGAATCCTAGTGTCGTGCCCTCTTCATTTCTTTCCTATATTTTTGGCCACCATGCAGCCATGGGTACTTCATAAAGCTAAATTAACCACAAAATATTAGAGGGATGAATAGTAATTGAATGCCACAAATTCAACGCACTTTATTCAACCATACTGAAAAGATATCGCCATGTGAAACAACAAAGGAATAACTTCTACTTCAATAGTTTGAATATGCAGGAGTCTTTTTGATGGATCAATTATGAGTAATGAATTGTCGGCAAGTCGGCTAATATCTGCTGGGAATGCCAATAGACAACATGGACCTTACCCCAAATCCTCCATGCCTAACAATAGCTGTCGGCATGGTTGGATTCCATACGAGACTGGTGTCGTGACCGTCTCCACCCATCCAAAGCTCAAGGTCAATAACTAGCCCAGAAGTAGCAAATGTATGGCTAATGAGTGGTCAACGGATCTCGTCTGTTTTGCTTCGCTTTTCCAATTCTTCCTAAACTCTCATTGTTAGTCAATGTTTGTAGGACTCTTCTGTTCTTCATAATGGCTAGTGAATCCATTTCAAGACGTTAATGTAGTCGCCAGTACAACTAACTAGTTACAATGGTTCTCTCTGTTGAACACATTACTGAATTATTTCATGTATGCACATTGTTGATGAGAATCCAGTTCTAAGCCAGTTCTCATCAACACACTGGCTCGTCTTTTCACACGCTACCTTTCAGAATGCAAGGTTCCAAATCAATGGAAGACCAGCAAAACCATGTTGTTGTACAAAAAAGGAGACCTCAACGACATTGGAAATTATCGCCCAATTTGCCTGCTGTCCGTCGTCTATAAACTATCTACTCGAGTCATCCTTAATAGGATTGACAGAACATTGGACGAGGTACAGCCATGCGAGCAAGCAGGGTATCGAAAAAGATTCAGCACGATAGGCTACATCCACACAATAACGAGGCTCACTGAAGTATCACAAGAGTACAAAAGACCGCTTTGTCTCACTTTAATCGACTTGAAAAAGGCCTTTGACTCCTTTGAGACAGAAGCGGTGACAGAAGCTCTGGAAAAGCAGGGCGTCGCTACTCAGTACATCAAGATCCTTCGTGAGCTGTATAAGGATTTCACAACTATCATATCAACATTCTACAACGAAATTAAAATTAACGTAACGAGAGGGGTTCGACAAGGCGACACAATATCGCCAAGACTTTTTACAACAACCCTAGAAGACATTATGCGAAAATTGGAATGGGACAATGAAGGAGTAAAATTGATGGTCGGGAACTACACCATCTTCGCTCTGCTGATAATATCGTCTTTATAACATCAAGCATCAGTCAGGCGGAACGAATGCTTGCCGCCTTTGACAGAGTATGTGGAAGTATTGGTCTTCGGCTAAACCTGACGAAAACGATGTTCGTGAGGAACGGATTGGTGTCGAATGCCCCATTTACGCTCAACGGAACGAATATCTCCGAATGCTGTAGTTATGTGTATATAGGTCGAGAAGTCAACGTGATGAATTACCTAGTCCCAGAGCTGAGCAGGAGGAAAAGAGCGGCATGGGGAGCTTTTAAGAGCATCGATGATGTAGTGAAGAGGATGAAGAACACGCGACTCCGTGCCCACCTTTCTGACTCGACGATTCTTCTTGCGTTAACGTACACATCAGAAACCTGGCCACTACGTAAGCAGGATGAAAGAACACTCAGCGTTACTGAACGCGCAGTCGAAAGGGCGATAGTAGGAGTGTCCCGTCTAACGCAAAGTGAGAGAGGGAATATGGAACTCGGACTACGTCAGCGATCGAAGATTAGAGACGCCGTTCTTTAAGCCAGAATGTCAAAAACAAGGTGGACCGGGCACGTGATGCGACTCAATGACAACCGATGAACAAGAGCCATCACCGATTGGATTCCTCGGGATGTCAAGCGCACAACAGGAAAACCACCGACCCGATGGTGAGAGTTCTTCACAAAAACTCTTAAGGAATGGTATGATACTCAATGCGTCCCTAGAGCGAGCAGAACACATTGGGCCACTCTTGCATGCGACACTGACGGATGGAGACAATACTGGCGCCCGCTCGATACACGCGAAGATCAACGGGAATCGAGGTAATCTACGTAATGTGCACTGTTAACCTTATCTTTTCTGTTCTCCACATCGCAAAACGTTGACGTTGGTGCAACTAGGTAATTATATTGCTTCTCTCTGTTGAACATATTACTGAGTGTCTCATTCTATGTACATTCATGATCTCATTCTTTCGTGATTATTTTTTGTGTACCATGTATATAAAGGTTTAATTACCCATGTTTGAGGCAGGGCCGTAAAGACAACAAAATCAAAAAAGCTTCCATGGCGACTGACGAGCAAATCAGTAATTCAAGAGCTATCCTATCATCAAATGGAGCAGAAAGGCACCAAAAACTAAAACAATAAACTAGTCGGTGTGTCACTTAACACTACCACTCAATCACCAATTCAATTTGCTGCAATTTGCTTCGGATGAAAAGAGACGGTTACGATACTGACCTCGCGTGGAATCCAACCATGTTGACAGCTGTTGTTAGGCTTAGAGGAGGATATGGGGTAAGGTCGACGTTGTCTATTGGCATTCCTTGCAGATATTAGTCGACTTGCCAACAAAATCGTTGTTAGCTTTACAGTAATATTGTGGATGTAGTGTGCGCGAAAAGTGCAACTTCCTATTCAACCAGCTGTCACAAAATTTTATCAAAATCATCAGCTGATTTAGGACATAAAAAGTATTTATCAAAGTTTGGCCTCACCCGCACGCTATGTAATATTTTTTGCTGCTTAACTCACAAGCATATTTGAAACTCGCTCTGCGCCAATACGAAAATTATATATTCATCACTGAGAACTGATAGGACACAACATTTCTTCGAATAGAATTATATTTTATCAAATGAGCAGATAGCAAAACATCTCGGCTCAGACTATACTTGAGGTAATTCTTTTGCCTCTGAAGGCTTGAAGATCATTTCATATAAATGTTTTTGAAGAAATATCCCTTATGACCACTGAGAGCTTTCCTTAGGAGCTTCGAAAGGAGACTCATTCATGAATTCGGAAACAAGCTACATAAATGTTTGGAACGAAAAGAAACACTAGTAAGAATTAGCAAAAACTAGACTACAACTACAATCATAATACCTTTAAAAAAGGACGAAACTAAGAATCCTTAAATTAATGTGAATAACAAATCCTGCCTTTTTGAAGACAAGCGTGACATGAATCAATGCAATAGATGCAAAAGTAAATGTGACCTTGATTTGTCCACTTCAATGAGAATGATTTTATTATACAACACTAAAAAGTCAGTGCACAAAGCACTTCATTGCAAAGGCACATGAATCAATAAACTGGAGTTTCATCCTAATAAGATCAGTTAACATCGTTATTTTACGTTTACAGTTTCAATGTGCATCCCTTAAAAATCATATCGTCACTGGGAAACATATTTATATCGAATATAGCTACCCATAAGAAATAAGGAACTCGTAAGTAAAAATATCACCTCGTCAACTAAGCGAATAACTACCGTCCTTCTCTGTTAGCTTGAACGAATCTAACTTTCATAAAAGCAAAGCAGTCTTAAAACATTTTACATTTAGATTACATATTGCGTTACTCACAGATAAAAATAAAAGCGGATCTTCTTGTCAGCTGCCTGTACGACCTGATGACCGTAAACAAGAAAGGTCTTTTTCTTCTTCTCATTAGGACCTAAATTTTCACTTATGAAGAGCATTTGAAGACGTAATGTACTATACAATAACATAATTTTAAAATATAAATAAATAGATACATATATGTACATATATATTGCAGAAATAAAAGAAAAGCGCAAAATATGGTGGAAAATTAATTTTTGGGAAAAAATGGATACTAGGCAGACCATTCCTCTACCTAAAAAAATATGATCTTTAAAATTTTTGGCATTAACAGAAATACAATGTTCTTTTCATAAGAACATATATTAGGATCTTTTAAAATTGTGAAAACACAAATGTCAAGCTTCGTTTTCTCAACGGCAAACTTCATACAGCTTGATCATCCTTGTAGCAGGAAAAAAATGATAAAGCTCTCAGCCTAAAATTATAAAAGACCATCTAAATTTAGAGAATCTAGAACATCTCTGCAAAAATCTCCAATCACAAACAAAATCGCTAAGAGATTGATGACGATATTTCTCCTTAGCTTACGCATGGTATCCTCGATGACGTGAGAGGCATTCTTTATTATACAAATTTCTTAAGGAATGATAAAAACAACTTTCAACCAGACTATTCAGTTAGATCTCGGTCTACATAAGGAAGGTTTGTGTACGATTCCATACAACTTTTTTACCCAACATTTAAAACAAAACAGTACATAATTCGAAATGTTAATAAAGTTGAACTTAAAGAGAGAATACATTATCAATTTTTACATACCTTCATGGCCCAAATAACTATTTCATACAATCGGTAAGGCAATACGGTTCGCTTGTGAGCCTTGGAATGCCTGCAGTACTTTTCTTTGAAAGTTGTTATAAGCTCATTCTGATGTTCATCAATCGCAGTAATAACATATTAGGTAAGTTAAGAGCAGAGAACGCTAAATTTAAAAGAAAGGCAAAAGTAATGAGACAACGAATGAATGAAAATTTCAAATCAATGAAAATTTCATAATGAAATGAAATATCCATTAGTTATTCTAAAGAACAAGAAAGAAGTGACTAAACATGCGGTTAGTACATTGACGACGACACCTAATTCCAGGTCTATTAGCAATTTTCTATTTCTCAAAACAGAGCATTATTTTATTGTCAATGGAAAACTTTAGAAATAGCTAACATGAGTGGATTATAGAAAAACCCTTTCTCTACTGCAGGATTTTTAAAGAATAAACAAAAGAATAAACAAAAACAACGATGACTATAAATCTGACATGTTCACAGGAGGAAAGAATGCTCTATTTTACAATTCTGCAGTTAAAATGCTCTATTCAATAAAATATAAGCAATTATTAAAGGATTCTTGAATTGTTCACCTATTGTAGTTCACTATTAGCTGCCGACCATTGAAACAGGAGGGAGAGTTCTAGGGACTTCTTTGTCCCTGGAGGGATTCGACCGAAGCGCAGTGATGGTCAACCGTCATCACCCACCACTGCTGTTCTCTCTTGTGCCCAAGATCAAAGCGTAAGTTATTTTAAACAGTTATAAAAAATAAATCAAAATGAACCATAAAATATTTTGTAAGTGACAGCTATTTGGTTTAATTTCAGAACTCGCCCGAGACAAATGACCTGTGGGAGGACCGCCCAGATAGATGAACGAAGGTTTGTTTTAAACTTTTACAATTATTCTGCAAAGTTTCCAGGAAAAAATTAATTGAAATTAAATTAACTAATTAAAACCATCGTTTATCTCTCAACTAAAAACCGATCTGCCAACATGTCCCGTGCTATACTTGCTTATTAAAACTCATAAGCTGGTATCCACTGATGAATTGTGGTCAACAAATCCATTAACGTTTAAGGTTAGACCAATTATCAGTTGTGTAAACGGGCCAACGGACAGAATAACATGGTTTATAAACCTGATAGTCGTCCAGTTACTGAAACATTTGCTAACTCATCTCACGAACACCCGAATGTTTCTGGACCATCTACGTTACGAGCGTCCTAACAGCGCCTACGTCATGGAGTCATTCGATGTTCGATTATACGAACGTATCGAATGACTCCGCAATGCAAGCCGTTTTCGAACCTCTTTCTAAACACCAAAAAGAAATTAACATGTATGGCTTGTCGATTGAGCAGATCATGACCCTCTTAAAATAGTGTTTGAACTGGTCAATCTTTAGATGATCCGGTAAATATTGCCCACAAAAGAGAGGGTTGGCAATGGGACAGCGACTGGCACCTAGTCTCGCTATTGCGTCTATGTCTAAAATAGAAGCCCCGGTAATTAATCTTGGGCCGATACTCTACTGTAGATATATTGATGATTGTTTTGTCATCTTCTCCACACAAGAGGAGATGAACAAATATTTTGAATTGTTAAATGAACAGTCAGAGTACATTAAGTTCACCCGAGAGACACCTAAAGAGGGCTGGCTTCCATTTTTAAACTTTCAGGTTAGCTTACATCATAACAGCTATGCTACGAAGTGGTACCGTAAGCCAAGTAATAAAAACATACTAGTTCATTATCTCTCATCTCATCCTTCACACACAAAAAGAGCACTACAAGAGACATGTTTCGTACGGCCTCCGGTGTGTGTACGGGAGGAGAACAGAGAGAAGATTCACTCGACTTGGCACGGAAAATAGCCATTTCCAACGGTTACAATATCGTAGCTTCTCGGTATAAGTTTAGAGGAAAGGCGATGAGCTCTAACGATGGGTCTAGCGATAATAAAATTCCGTTGCAAATACCCTTCATTTCGAACGAATTAAGCATAGCTATAAAAAGATGCTTAAGAAGGGTGGGCTTAGAGAAATCAGTGGTAGTTATAGAAATAACACCGAATAATCTACGTCGCCAATTGATTCGAAACCGCTTGTACGACCGTCTATGTACAACGCATAAATGTACGATTTGCCCTCAGGTCAGAGACGGTGATTGCATGATCTCGGGTACAGTGTACCTGATTTCTTGCAAAATTTGCGGGGACGAATATATTGGCGAAACGGGAATACCTCTTTGTGTCCGCATAAAAGAACACCTAGATGGTTAATTTAAAAGCAAGGCGAACACTCCACTAGGCACGCATAGGACACAAGGACACAACGGACAGGATTTTGATGTTAAGGTTAATATTCTCGCGCAGAAAGCTAGCATGTCGGCGCGCAGGGTTCATGAGGCGTTTTGGACTAATTTCAAGAACCCAAACATGAACCGCAAGGAAGAGTGCCTCCTAATCACACGTGATCTCGCACAGTATATAAGACTGATCTTCTAGTCTGATAAAGGGGCACTCCGGAAGGAAGTATACCTCACTCCTCTTCCGCAGACACAACCAAACGGTTGGTCGGAGGCAGAGAAGTGGTGAGTATTTGACGTTGTTTATGTGGTTGGAACTTGGTTTTTGAGTTTCTCTGTTTAAGTTGTTGGCGTGTTTGGCTTGGTAGATCGTTGTCAATCGACCTTTCCAGGCTCTGAAGAAGGCGATACGGCCGAAACGTCAGCCCAATAATAAAATTGCTTACAAACCTCGTGTTTGTTCAAAGAAGAAAAATTAAGAAGTATTCTGCAAAGCTTCTTATATTCGTCTTTTTGTAACTAAGCACTATCGCATTTGAAATACCTTATGGTAACCGTTTTTCATGTATACATACGTTAACTTTTATTACATTCAATGCTGGTAAAAACGTTAGCAACTTCGCCGTCACTGAAGAGTTTTACGCAGCCTGAAAATTGAACCGGATTTCAGGCAGGAACGTTTTGCGAAATCGAGAAGGAAACAAAAACAAAAGAGGTTGCGTTTATAGTTTGGTTTTTATAGTTTTTTAGAAGAATGGTGCTGTGCAGGTCCACACGATGATGTTTTCTCTAAATTTATCTTTCTGATACTGTTTTTCCTTTATTTTGAATAAATTCTGGTTTACTATGTTCGTAAAGCATTATTGTAGATTATTGGGTGACAAAGAAAATAGAAGACAGCGATAATCATGGGCGCGGTATGGCCTCTGAAAGAGCAAATTGATCAAAATTATGATGCCGATCTATGTTCTCACTTATTTAACACAACAAGAGTTCTTCCACCTCTATGCTGTGCAGGTGAAACATGGGCTAGCACTTCAGCCGTATTGAAGAAACCACGCATAACAAAGACTGCACTCGTGCGACGTCTTCGGAAGCTGAGCTGGGACACAGATGAGTAAGCGGGTTACGTTCTCAGGTTACCACCCAATTCGATATTTATGTGATTGATTTTAGGTTTTTTTTAGTTTATTTCGCAATGAATCTCCTTTATAAATTCGTGTGAGTTTTATTCCTCAACTATTGGTTTTTATAGGTATAGGTGGTTCAGTGTTGGAATGATCAGCGAACGATTAGTCCACTTCTTCTACAAACGCACTCATGATTTTAGTCAACGAATTCACGACACACGTATTATTTTTCCGTTGATTTTTCTTTGTGTTGTTGTTTGTTTATGAAAATGCAATGTGCTGTCAAGGAGTTCTTGATTGTACGTAGGAATAAAACCGTGAACATTTCTGGTATAGGTTGCACATTTGACAGAGTAGGCTGGTGCGTTAAAAAAATTGTGCGTTGTGAAATAAATGTTTTCACAGCCCTCGGATGGTCTTGAACTTTGAATTGTTCGCTTTTCAAGTTCTGGCATATTACCAGCTTTTACCAACTTTCCTTTTCTTTTTGCACATGTCAACTAGAGCCCTCTCCAGTAGGGCCACCTATACTGATTATTTGTGGACAGCTGTTTCTCTCTGTCGAAAAAATCGCCTGTCAGTCGTATCACTATCGTTTCAGTGACACTATCTCTCTCCATGTCCCTACTAGGTCAAATTCAGGCGAACAAATGCAATTAGGTTAATTTGGTGCGGCAACATATCTTTATTCTCTAATTTTTTAGTACCGTAGTGTCATTTTTCACGTGATGGCTTTGTTTTCCACCACGCAAAATGGCAAATGTATAATATTCACGCCTTCACAGAATCGGATTTCTTGCTTCTTGTAATTATTTTATGTCCTTTATGTTTTTTCTCTAATTCTGGTGAAATAATTGATGTCTAGTTAGAGTGCATAATTTGAGAAACTATTAGGAGTTAAATTTCATTTTTAACTGCCTATTTTTCTTAGTCTGCAGTGCTATTATAAATCGAAATATAACCGCTAAGACGCTAATTTGCAAAACTTGGGGGCGATGCAAACTTCCAACCAGATGATTGCCCTTTCCAGGGGTTCACCAGTTGTCAATTACACCATCCGTGCCCCTCGCTTTGCCTTTCTCTCAGCGCGTTTTATTTTGCTTCTATCAACGCTATCAGCACTCATCCGTTATCGGGATGATCTTGGATGCCCAAATCGGCATTGAACCCAAGCTAAGCTGACGCTGGTCAATTTATAATGATGTTAAATTTCATTTTTAACTGTTCTCATCTTTAACTGCTTATTAGGAGTGGCGATAAGTCCGCAATAATTTTTTCCTTCGCTTGCATGGCCCGACATCACAGATGTATCACATTTGTGTGGTTTCCAGCAATTCTTGCATTTTCTTCCTTTTCTCGTATCCATCATCCACGAAGGTCTTTGGATTTTCGCATATGGGTTCGGCAGCTGTTTGAAGAGTTTCAGTCTCATATATGAACGTCGTTTAAGGCTAGTCGAGACGATTCATTCTCCATTCCTGAGACAAGCATGCTACGGAGTTTCGACTTCTCCACCAAAGACAGTTGCCAGTTTTTGTAGACTGGAGGGAACTAGCGGGTCTATGACAAGTCTAGTACCAATTTCCTGACTTCAGACGGATGGGAGGCTTGGTTAGCCCAGGATAGGATCGAACCATTGCCTTTTGTTTTTAACCGCTCTAATGAACGGCCCTACTGCCACTATGCTAGCTCTGAATCTGTTTTCTACTTTACATTCACATATGCCAACAATTGGGATCATCGATGCATCCGTGTTTATGTTGTATATTCTTTGTAAGGATAAAATAGCAAGCCCATTATTCTTAGCAAAGGGCGTTGAGAATCATATGGTTAATCGCACGAAAAAATTCAATTTTCTTTATAGTCAATAGTGTGAAAATAAATTTAGTATTACGTGAGATGCTGAAACAGAATATCCAAATTTGAACGAGAATTACGAATAGCGTATTCCTCTATGCGTCATGGATTATTTCATGTTCAAATGTTTCAGCTCTTTTCTGGCATTAATCGTCATGGAGTTGAATTCACCCTAGTACTTTTATCTCTTTCAAATGAATTCGAAAAAAAATTGTCTTCGAAATATTACGGCTGGCTCTGAAACGTTTATCGAGTATGTGATTTTATTGATTCCGTTTATGAAGAATGATATGTCCACAGTTTATTTACACAAAAAATTTCGAGTTACTTTTAATTTGGTTATATTTTGTGTTTCATCACTATGTTTTCATGCGTTTTCTAAGGCAATGAATAGTAATATTGCGGAAATTATTTGACTATCGCTTCGAATTGTAGCACACTCTATGTCTCAATATGATATTTCGATAGAAATATCTCGCAAAACATTTTTCATGTATGAGTGAATGTTTGGTGGAACGGTCTGATATGATGAATAGTAATTTCATCCAGGGATGGAAAGCGATCGTCCATGTGCAGTGGTGTTCCGTTGAATATTTGTTCCAGCAAAAATACGTGTCACAATCAAACATGTTGAAAGATCGGACGTAAATTTAATAGAATGAAAAAAGTAGTCTGTATTTTGCTTTAAAATTTAAACACTTAAAAATCGTCGAAACTATTTTTTATGCCATCTAGTGCATATTTTTGTCAATCATAACTATCTATCTTTTATCTGAGAAATCAAATGAAACCTACGAGGGCATTACAAACTATTTTTAAACAGCGTTATTCCTTTAATCTCTGTTGATAACAGCGATCTTAGTTTATTGGTAAGATTACGCCAGATTCTTATGATTTTTCTTTGTGGCGAACATTTCGGCACTGTCGCCTGTTTTAGAATTTAATTGACCAGGTTGAACATGCATAGCACTTGTTTCCTACGATGTGATACGATACGATCATAACGATTTTTTGATAGAAATTCTACGTCTTCAAAGTGCTTAGAAGTGTCGTCTCATTCAGTTCTACGTGCTGAACGTCGTGTGTTATCGTATAGAGTCTGCTTTTCATCTACATCACAATATCATTAGAAATTAGATCGGTTTTGTTGCGTAAAACAAATGCTTAACAGACATCTTGACGATTATCTCACAGATATCCGTTGAATTCACGAGGCACTCACTTAGAATGCATTTTTACTTTTTACTGTCTCGAAAATAACGAATGATTATTCAATTATAACGTTAAGTCTCTGTACAACTCATCAAATAGTTTTTAGATGGCAGCACCAATTATTTTCGTTGTTATCAACTTCTGATACTCGACCTTCTTCGACGTGAAGACTCATATCTCCGGGACGAAAACCTTTACAACCAACTTCGTGCAGAGTGTAAGTAAAGTCTTCCTTGTCCATATCTTGTGGCCATTTCCAGTTCTAAGCGTTGCTTTATGTTTATGTTTTTACTCAAAAATAACGATGTGATTTAACACATTGACGACTATCGGCATTGTATCAATGCTCATTTTTTTCGTGGTTTTTTTTTCCGCATTCCGTTTTGATCCCCAGACATTTTGCAAGCAGTCATTAAATAGCTTTTTGAAAACAGATTTAAGAATGGTTTTGACATTGAAAATCTCTGTTGTGTACTTAGAAATATTCAAAGGACAGGCCATATTTTAAAAAGCCGAATAGGCGTCCTTTGAAAATAAATTAACATAGTTGATTTTCAGAAGGTGTAATGGATCATATTTATCGCATGGAACGCTAGGATATGAGAAATACAGCTATGAACTGCATAAGCTGGAAAAAAGATTTTCAGAGGAAATACGACTTCTTTGATCTTAATTGCATAATATTTTTTCATTTTTAAAACCCATGAAATCCATCCAATAAAGAAATTTTTTTCTATACGCGGGACATGTTATCAAATTCTGAAGCCCTCTATTTATTCTCGCTAACGTCATGGAGTCGTTCGATGTTACCGACCCTTATACGAACGTAACAAATGACTCCGCAATGCAAGCCATTTTCGAATTCCTTTCTAAACACCAAGAAGAAATTAACATGTATGGCTTGTCGATTCCAAAAATCATGACCCTACTAAAGGAGTGCTTAAACTGCTCAATCTTTAGATGGTCTGACAAATATTACGCACAGAAGAGAGGGTTGGCAATGGGGCAGCGACTGGCACATAGTTTTGCTACTACTTTCATGTCTAAAACAGAAGCCACGGTAATTAATCTTAGGCCGATACCCTACTGTAGATATGTTGATAATTGTTTTGTCATCTTCTCCACACAAGAGGAGATGAACAAATCTTTTGAATTATTGAATGGACAAACAGAGTACATAAAGTTCACCCCAGAGAGACCAAAAGAGGATTGGCTTCCATTTTTAAACGTTCAGGTTAACCTATATCATAACAGCTATGCTACGAAGCGGTACCGTAAACCAAGTAACAAAAACATATTGGTTAATTATCTCGCTTCTCATCCTTCACACACCAAAAGAGCACTGATAAGAAACAGGTTTCGTACAGCCTCCGGTGTATGTACAGGGGGAGAACAGAGAGAGGAATCACACAACTTGGCACGGAAATAGCCATTTCCAACGGTTACCATATTGTAACTTCTCGAGATATGTTTAGAGGAAAGGCGATGAACCGTAATAAAAAGTCTAGCGAAAACAAAATCCCGTTCCTCCTACCCTTTAATAAGAACGAAATAAGCACAGCTATAAAACGATACTTGAAAGGGGCAGGCTTAAAAAAATCGGTAGCAGTATAGAAATACCACCAAACCCTCTACGGCGCCAATTAATTGAAAGTCGCTTATATGACCGTCTATGTACAATGCAAAAATGTACGATTTACCCTCAGGGGAGAGACGGTGATTCCATGAGTTCGGGTATAGTGTACTTGATTTCTTGCAAAATATGCGGGGACGAATATATTGGCGAGAGGGAAGGCCTCTTTGTGTCCGCATAAAAGAACACCTAGATAGAAAATCCAAAAACAAACCAAATACTCCACTAGGTACGTACAAAGCAGAAAAACATAACAAAGAAGATTTTGATATAAAAGTTAAAATCCTCGCACAAGAATCTAACATATCAGCGCGAAAATTCTTGAGGCTTTTTGGATTAATTTCAAAAACCCAAACATGAACCGCAGGCGGAACCGCCGAAACGTCAGCCAACGTGTAATTAATAAATATTATTTTAACAACCTCGTGTTTTCTTAAAGAAGAAGTTTGCAATTATCGAACAATGCCGAGGTTAAGATATAGTCGGTTCTGGGAATTTTTTCTTATAATTCATCGAACAAAAAAGTTGGCATAAGGATACTGATATTAAGTCGTACATTATCGTAGCACCTTCATCTTGTATTTTTAGTAAAGTATTTTCGTCTAAAAATTCTCAGTTAAATGTTCTCTTGCAACAGCCACAATTGACTGTTTAACTATTGTCAGTCGCTATTGTCGTCCGGCAATTTTATTGTCATTCTCCTTCTTCTAATGTTTATATGGTTGAAATGGACGTTCTTCGCTTTCCAATAAAGTCGAGCATCATTCTGTCATCCCACTAGTTGCATTTCGCTAGGATTTATCGTCATAACATTTGTACACGTAAATGTTAATGTCTCTTTATTGTGATGTGCTGTTACTCAATCGTATATTAAAATGAGAAGATTATTCTCTACTTTCATAGATTGCAATCTGACAGATTTTTTTCCAATACCTATTATCTAGATATTTCGGAAACGTATTAATATCTTATCTTATAGCATAAATAGTTGCTGCAGTCTAGTCAGACTTGAAGTTACGACCTTCATTTTGATGTTGCTTATTTATCAAAATCCTGTTTTTATTTTTCATATGATATAGTTCTAGACATATTCTTGTCTTGGTCTTGACACCAAACAAGGTTTTCTTTTTTGAAGAAACACTTCCAGAGTTGGTAACATAAGTAGAGGTTAGAGATTTTATCATTGCACAGCCGAAGTTCATGCAAGAGGAACTGTTGGAATGTAGACGGCAAATCCATAATTTATTTTTTTTAATTATAATTATTATATTAATATAAAAATTATAATTTTTTTTAATCCATTATTTTCGAAAGCTTTCCTTCTTTTTTGTTCTAGCAACATGTTGAAAAAGGTTATAATTGCGCGTTTTAACAATGTTAATTAACAATCTTCTCAGCCTCATCCTTGTTACGGTATTTTTGAGTGCCTCCTATTCCAATATTGTTGTCCATGGCAGACAAGAAGTTGTATCATGTTAACCAATTCTCTGTTAGTCAGTCGTCCAAACATCAACTGATTCAGTTTCATTTCTATTTTGACGTTTTAAATCATCTAACATTTTCTTTTCTATTGAATCTGCTGTGTGTTAGTTACGCACTTAGATATCTAAGTATACCGTCCTCCCTTATTCCTAGATCTGCTGAACACATGGCTTTAGAAACTGCTTTATTCTACCTTTATTAATACCGTTTGTCGTGTATCAAAGTATGCAACCTTACGTCTAGCATTTCCGCTTCACTTATGCTGTATAAAAGTCCGAAGAGCTATGCTCGTAGAAATATCAATTTCCTTGGCGGAGTCTTGCAAACGATCCAATGGTAGCTGTCGCCAAAAATAGCGAAAATAAATTGTCTTATTTTCATCACCTCAAAAGAACTTATAATAAGGCAACTTTGGGTGGGATGAGCCAAACAAGGTCACTAAATCTCAGCATCATTCTAGCCATCTAGGGTCTGGTGATAGTATAAAGGCGTATTGTACATACGTCGCTACAACGCATACACACTTGCGTCTGAATCTTTGACTAACGATGTGATATTAGCTAAGAAGGTTAAGAACGGTATCACTAGATAGGCCGAGATTGGAATACCTCAGTGATTTATGATGCCGAAGAAAAAAGGTTTCTCGAAACCTCAAGCAGTTGAAGAGACTCTTTAAATCAACGTCTCCATGTCAGTGCTAATAAAGCCGATAATTTAAAAGCACAAGTCCGTCGGCAGAAGCACTCCGGTAGATACCCAAACGCGGAGATGCGCGAGCAACATGCCGATCTTGCAAAGTCCTTCAGAGAAGGGATAAAAGGAAGGACGAGAGAAGAGCATCATTAGTGCGTTAAGATGCACAAGTCAGAAAAACGTAACCAAATCCCGCCCAGTTATAACCGATTTAAAATGGAAATTGCGCTTAAGAAATTTACATATAAACATAGAACGTTAGTATAAATTGTCTTTTTCAAGTCTGTCATATTCGGAACTCTTCAGCTCTGATTATCGAAATCTTATCCGCAGCTATCGAACAGCCGTGACTTTGAGCATGTATGTGTTTGGACAGCATAGTATTTAAGCAGTTCAGCTTGCTATTTAGCAGTTCTCTTCCTTGCTGGGAAGATAGATGTGAATATAGCCCGTTCCTTAGATTTATTACGTTCCGAATTCTTATAATTTTGTCGGCGAGTGTAGCGCAGCGATTAGATGTGTCCTGAAATTCACACTGGATCGATCGATGGTTCGATTCAGCGCATCGTGCTCACCAATCCTTCCGTACCTCCGAGATCGGAAAATTGATAATGAGAGGGTAAAGGCATCGACTTGATACATAGGAAGACACCGCAGATCAGTGTATGGAGCAAA
The DNA here is from genome assembly GCF_964341445.2 of Mesoplodon mirus. Taxonomy (NCBI): domain Eukaryota; kingdom Metazoa; phylum Chordata; class Mammalia; order Artiodactyla; family Ziphiidae; genus Mesoplodon; species Mesoplodon mirus. The sequence goes on from NW_028295324.1 coordinate 285,242, forward strand.
TATGCATTCAATTACCTCTACGATGCTTGATGAAGTCGATTGTATGGCGCATTCTTCAGGGATTGATCGAGGCATACCACTTTATCTTCGCTTTATTAACTTATTATTGCAAGAAATTTTTTTATCAGGAATTATCGCGAGTACTATTGATCAGGAACTGTTCAATAGAAAACAATTCATAGTGGTTTTACATGATTTTGAAATGAATTCATCTGATATTATGATGCTACCGCTTGTAAGTTGCCGTTTAACCCAGCGGCTAGACTGACTTGGTGTGTTACATTATCATAAATCTTCAGCCTCTTATAATTATCCTATTTTTGGCGTCGACATCACTAATAATTCTTCTTACAATTTCCACTAAATTTTGGATTAAAAAGTTTTTGTTAAACCTACCTAGTTAAGAAAAATGTAGTGTAAAGTATTTCCTGTTTACAAGCATCACTTTCTTTATCTGGAATGTGCTTCAAGCTTTCCTTTAGTGTGACGAAAGTTCTATTCCTCCCTAGCTATGCTTGGAATCGATTTCGTCGATTTTATCCCTCATCTGAATCATCGTGGATAAGATTTGATGATGGAGTTCGTTGATCCGTTTTCATGTGAGGTTATCAATCTCGTTCTTTATGGGCGTCAGTTAGACACTCTTCGGCAAAACGACACCGTCCACTCTTTCTGGAGTCGCAGTAAGGGAGCTGCTTGAAAAAGACGTGCGGTTCTTATTTTTAGACGGAATTTCTCATTTCATGAATGGTTATATAATAAACAGACGAATGCACAAAAAACGTACATGGCTAAGTTTCATGATTAGATCTTCTCTGTAAAAATGAGGTAGAAACCACTTTTTATAACTCGGTCACTGAAGCCGTGCCCATGGTTTCTTAGATTGTCTGTATTCAAAATGGTAAACATTCTTGCACTTCTAGGATCTACACTTTATGCCCTTTTTCAAGAATAGGTTCAAGGTAAGTATTTGTGTTCTCTTACCTACAGCAGTTCTTCTGTTATGTTTTCAAAGCCAAAATCAATCTTTTTCTTGACTTGATGAATCTATGGCTTCTGTTCATAATCATTAATATCACTCTGGGGTTTCCACACGACACGCGTTTCATTCAAAAGTTTAATAATTACCACTAATTAACAACACAATAAGAAAATACAACAATGTTTGAAGTGTAGCTTTTAAAACAAGTTTTTGAAATGGAGAACATATATACAATTGAAGTTGTATGAGAGCTTGCAAAGTATTTTGAAGAAGGTTCAGGAAGCATTTAGTAAAATGAAAGAACAATATATAGAATTTAATGACTAACTATGGCAAGGCATACTGATTTTCATGCCACTTCAGGTGTTATCTTTTACTACTGCTTGAGAGGACGATTCCTATGGCAAGAAGCGTCTATCATGTGTAAGGAGTACTGGGAATGGGAGCAATGGTTGAAGCATAAAAATCCGACACTACCAAAACGATGGACGTTGTTTAGTGAAAAAGCATTTAAACTTATGAAAAGGTAAGTTTGACTAAAAATGTCGACTTCCGGACTTCTATTTTTCTTTACTTTTTATCCAACTCTTGCGAACGAGTAGCATGAGCTACATAGTAATCGTGAAATATTACTAAGATCTAATTTAAGCGGCTAAAATCTGAGATAGTTGTAATTGCTCGTGCATTTGGTTTCCTGAGGACAAGTTCGGCACTTCCATGCTGCAACACATTCAAGAGTAAGCCTATTGTCTCATATTGCCGTTACACATAAAGAGTATGTTGCTGGTTTAGTGAGATCTCTTTCTTTTCCCGTTATAACATTATTAGGAATTTCTCAAGGTTTACAACTTAACGACTATGCTTCACAGGAAAATAGCTATTATTCTCAATAATTTATAACAGCTTGGTTTTTGGATGGAAATCTCAAACTCGTTTTCAATTTGGGCGATCATCTGTCGGAAGAAACTCTGTTGTACATCACAGTTTGACAATCAGGAGCGCTTTCATCCCGGTCGACAAGTAAATCATTGAGGACAAAACAAAAATGTTACATTTCTAGTGCTTAAAACTTGTATAGGAGTCTATTTTTATTATTCAGTAATTGAGCAGAAAAATTACTTGTTTAAATAATTTTCGAAGTCTTAAGATAGTCGTGGAAGAAGAGCATATTTCTTTTAGAACGTTGACGGCACGAGGAAAAGACCGTTGGTCGGCTAAAGATATGAGGAAATTCATTTCAAAGGAGAAGCTTTTGAAGCCAGTCAAGGTAGAAGAATCTGCATGAAGACATTATCATTTCAATGGTTTAATTTTCACATTTCATAAACAGTTCTTAAATGCAATTTTTGATCACCCAACATTCATCGTGTTCTTTGTTTACTTCCTTTTTTTTCGTTAAGATTTCTGTAGCATTTCGTGCTATCACTATCACTTTCCTCCAACATTTCTTGTCTTGTGATGCTTACATGTACATAATTTGATTTTTTTCGTAGACTTCTGAAGTTTTGACGAGCATTTTTTTTAAATCTTCCATCATAGCCTTTTCTATGTGAATAGATGAATTTTATTCAAATAAATCTCGTAATTACTCGTGTCAATGGTGGCAAATGATGTAACGACTTTCATACTCAATCACAAGGTCACAATCTTTCTTTTTATCTATGCAGCTAACAAAAATTTGCACATAGTCACTAATTCCATTAATCTCTAACTCAAGACAGCTATGCTTCAGTTTAACATGCAAGTTTTATCAAATCACTCTGCTTTCAAATTATTCTAGTTCATTTTAGAATGAAGCGGACGATGTGTTCGCATATAGACCGAGTGAGATCGTTAAGGTGAGCTCTTAAATGCAGATGGCGACATAATCTTAGAAAGTCAGAAAGCATTACGGTATACTATCGATTTTTTATCTCTACCGTTCTTGACTAAGCAACTGCAATCACTTTAGCAAAAAAAATACACCCTTACCTCTTGAGGGATTAAGGATATAAGTGCAATACATCCATTTTCTAGTTCTTTGATTCAGTTTTACTTCCCTTGTTCAATATTTATCAATTTACAGAATCAAGATCAAAGAAAAGATAATGGGAAAAAGAAGAGAACACTGAACATTGGATCAGCGCCACATTGTCAGCAATAGCGGAAATTAGCGAGCAAGTGGTGTCAGCTGTGACGACTAATTCCGTCATATCGCTTGTATGTTTTTGCATGAAACCAACCAGAAATGTAATTAATAAAGTAATTTGAAACTGTGAGAAGTTATTCACTACAATCTTTGGCTTCATTATACTACAATAATATAAAGTATTGAAAAACAGCATATCGATAGAATGTTCCATCGATATAAAGTGTATTAATATTGAAACAAATCTCCTCAGGCTCTAAGTCTACGTGAATAGAAGCGTCTTCGACGGGGATAAATAGTAAATTATTAGTTTATGTTTGTTTGTTGCTTTTGCGCAGTTGTTTCAATCAAATAAATTGTTCAGTTATAGACTAAACAGTAGATGTAAAGCTTGCTTCGTTGGGTATCGTGCTATGATTTCGAACTCGTTTGAGGTAAATTCATGATTTAAAAAGTATTCACTCCAAGTTTTTGGAAGAACGTTTTCTCTTTCAAATTTTAGCATTATTATACATCATTATCTATATGATTAAATTTTTAAAAATATTTTTGTTACATTTCTCCTCGTTATTTCACAGATGAGCTTCCACAAAACTGCAAGCCAGAGCTGAGTTATAAGAGGCGATACTGATCTCTTGGTGCCTGTAAAAATCAGATTTCACCCATTCTGTAAAAAAGGTGATATATACAAAACACTATGAAAAGAGTATAACATATGTAGTGTTTTCTCAACTGAGTTTCTCAAATATTTGTTAGCAATAACATTACTCATCTGCCGAAAGTTCGAAGACCACATACTCGTTAGCGAGGAAAATCCATAAAAAGCTTATGCTCATTGCTTGTGAGCTTACTTCCGAAACACACCAAATGAACGTAATGCCTGCTTGGACGAATATCATGGTAGTATTCTTTATTAGAATTTTGTTCTATCATTCCTATAAGTTTCAGCCTGTGTCACACCTTACATCATTATCAATGAGGAAGACTGAGTCAACTAATATGCATTTCTAAGAGCATCATCCTTATTGTTACTAGCCAAAAATTTGTGCAAGAAGCTTGATATCACTTAAAGTTATAAAGCTTAGGTAAGAAAGTTATAATTCCACAATTTCCAAGACCGACTGTCTTTTAACCTCGGCATTGTTTAATACTTCTTGATTCTTCTTCTTTGAACGAGCGCGAGGTTGTTAAGTTTATTATGAGGCTGACGTTTCGGCCGTGTCGCCTTCTTCAGAACCTGGAAAGGTCGACTGACAGCGATCTACCAAGCCAAACACGTCAATAACTCAAACAGAGAAACTCAAAAACCAAGTCCTAACAGCGTGAATAACATCGAATACTCACCACTTCTCTGCCTTCGACCAACCGCTAGGTTGTGTCTGCGGAAGAGGAATGAGGTATACTTCCTTCTAGAGTGCCCCTTTATCAGACTAGAAGATCAATCTGATATATTGTGCGAAATCACGTGTGATTAGGAGGCACTCTTCCTTGCGGTTCATATTTGGGTTTTTGAAGTTAATCCAAAATGCCTCAAGAACCCTGCGCGTCGATATGCTAGTTTCTTGCGCAAGAATATTAACCTTAACATCAAAATCCTCTCCGTTGTGTCTTTGTGTCCTATGCGTGCCTAGTGGAGTACTCGTTTTGCTTTTAAATTTTCCATCTAGGTGTTCTTCTATGCGGACACAAAGAGGTCTTCCCGTTTCGCCAATATATTCGTCTCCGCAAGTTTTGCAAGAAATCAGGTACACTGTACCTGAGATCATGCAATCACCGTCTCTGCCCTGAGGGCAAATGCAAAATAATATAATAAATAAATATAAATAAATAAAATAATGTAATACAAATACAAAATATTATACATTACATGTTTTACACATACATTACATGGACGATGCAAAATTTTTAATAACACCAGTTATTTATCTGTAAAAAGTGATCTACCAAAGTAGGAAAGTACTAGTAAGTTTTCTAAGGTGTGTGTACTTTTCATTTTAAGCTTATTTCACTTTAAAACATTCATCATGCCATCTCATTGTGTCATTGGCCTTTTATGTCAAGAAAGTGATTTGGATGTCCGATGGCAAATCTCCATTTTGCTGACGTATGACAATGTGACAATTCATTGTGACAGCTTTCTACCAGTACATCTCACATAAGAGATCCAAGAACAAAACCAAGTTCTTCAGAATTCACAAGTTATTCAGGATGTACTGAATTTTAGTGCAGATGTAGTGCATTCCATAATGATGTACTTTATGTACGAATTTCTAAATAAGAGAAGGCATTTGTACACCGATAGTGTTGGTATACAAGTATTCCTTTGGCTGAGGACTTACTCCATAGAAGGACCTATCTTATGGGCTGTACTATAATATCGCATATATGTATGTTCTCGAACAGTAAGGGTCTAAACCAGCAATAAAAATTGGTGGTAATAAGAATTAATAATTGTTTCCAAACAGAAAATCTTCTCACCCCTAATGTCTGAACAGTCTGAAGAAGAATTCTCAAAGAACTGCAATGATGCTGTTATATATCCAAATTATTTCCAATAATTTCACTGTCGTGAAAAGAAACACAGTAAGTTAGAACATTTATCATTACTGATTTATTATTACATCATAGTGAAAAGCTGTCCTAAGGTAATGAACCTCAATGTCTAAACAAGGGAATATCTGCGTTTTCTCATTGGCCATAATCTGTAGTGTATATTCTCTTAAAAAGCAATACACTCTTGTCCCAAATTGAGCTGCTCTAAATGGAGGTTTTTTATAAATTATTAGGAGAGAGAACAGTTTTCGAAGAGCTATTCCGGACATACGATTTACGTCGAATTTTCTTTTCTAGTGATTTCAAGAAGTGCGGTAAGAAAACCTCTGGGAATCTTTCAAGGGGTGTATACCGATTTTGGTACACATGGCGTTTTTGTGTTAAGGAAACGAACCGAAAAGCTATATTCTAGGCAGCAGAATCCATTCAATTTATTCATTAAATTTCATAGAGTACTATTAAAATTAGGAATTGATAACACATTAGAAGTGATACTGTTCAGCAAAAGAAAGGTATTGGTTCAATCATACACGAGGACCATTAAGCCTATCATCCCTCCGGAGTCGGGTCGGAGAATTGGTACCAGACTTGTTCAGGACCAATTGGCTTCTTCAAATCCGCATAACTGGCGACTACTTAAGGGTTGAACAACAATTGTTTAATTTTCAATTATGAAGTAGTATAAGTATCAATATCCTTCATATTTTTACCCAGATGTCTCTTTAGTAAATTCCAGAAGATTACACTTTCCTAACCATTTAACAACATAATAACCTTACTGGTTCAATGCGGCACCAGACCAACGAAGCCCTTAAACCTTGAATTTGGTTTGTAACATTGTTGTCGAGCAGTTCGTCTGTTAACAAATCGGAAGATTCAAATCGCTGCTCTCATGAAAACAATCTCAGGTGATAAAATAACGATGGATTGTAGACGATTTATTTATAAAGGTCATAATTTACTTTTAAAATGATATAATCCTGATCAAACACAACATGGCTACTCTGAAAAAAGGAACAGTTGGAATCTACTAATTCTACCAACGAGACACTTTTCTTTTGTTCGCATAGCATTTTGACGTCTGGAAATCGACGATTTTCCTGAAAACGTTTTCAGCAGCGGTCTAGTTGTTAAAGACTTCTTAGTAGTAGTAGCTTTCGAGATTCCTGCGAAAAAATGGTAATCGGTTAGCCAGAGATCCGATGTGAAATGATTCGTATGTGAGGGTTACGTAAATCTATTAGTCGAGAATCTACAGCGTTACAGGTACCAGATTTTGTCGAGGATTTTTGTACAAAATAATTGACTGTTTCTGGTTGCCCTTTTTAAAATGTGTGGCAAATTTGATCTAATTGTCCAAAGCCATATAACATGGATCTAAAAAGCGACAATGTTGCTAATTTCAAAACAATTTCCACGTAAATTAGTTCTTTTATTAAGGCTAGCAAACGGATAAAAAGAATCGCGAAGAAATACCTTTCTAATATGTATCCACCCTACACACATAAATTAGTTGGGCATTTTAGATTCTTTCGAGTTTTTTCTTCGTTTCATTAAACCACAATATTATTTGACATCGGTCTCATCCTATGCACACTTTGGTTTTTTTATGTTTTTTTTTCATCGATATTTCCGTTTTCTTGCCAAGTACGATATATTGTTGTGGTTTTTGTTATTATTTGAAAAATAAAGGACAATCAATCAGTGCTGATCAGTCTCGCGCTATGCATTCGACTTCATCAAGCATTGTAGAGATTAATAAATGCATATATTTGCCAATAAAATGACTTTCGGTGGCCTACCGATCTATCACGTCAGTGTGCTTATCCTCTCAACCAAGTCTGGTACCAATATACCGATTCCAGCGGAATGGAAGGTTTAGTGTGCCTGGGTACGGGATCGAACCAAGGATTGTTGGAAAGCGTATTGCAGGCCACCTCTAACTACTACGCTACACGCGCACCATTAGTATTTAAATCAGGTGTATTGCAAATGCCATTTGAACTCTTTCAACTATAGCAACACTCCACGAAAGTAGTGTATTGTAACCATTCAGGATTCTTTTTGAGATCAATTGAGAATTGTAGAACTATTTTATAATTTTCTGCGTTATTCGTTTCCATCTACACATGAGACTCAACCTATCTTTATTCATTTATTCACAGATAGGTCAGTGACTCCGTCATTGATTGCCAAATAAAATCATTACAAAATTATTTCTGTTGAAAGCCACAAGCCATATGACGTCTTACTTTCAAAGGAAAGGATCCTAGATAGTCGATCTCGCGCACGCTCCTCCTCCTTAGGTTACAAAAGAATTCTTCATCAGTACTGTCCGATACGCTTGTTGAGTGTTCTCTACAATTTTTACACGAAGATTACCCTCTTCTGCATATCGTGAACTTTGAGTCACAACAACAGCAATCAGGATTCCGTCATGAAACCTGTTGTATGGACCACATCCAGGCCGTATTCAGGACCATAAGAGTATGTCGCCAGCATCATTTGCCTCTTGAATTCACTTTTTTCAAATATGACATTACATTAAACGCATTTCCAGCGTTGGAACGAAATGTATCACAAAAACACAGCTTTTATATCACCCTCTAACCATACATCGTGAAAGAGATCCAGAGATCGAAATAAGAAATTAGAAAATCTCTAGTTAAATATAAGATTTGATCCCATCTATTGCAGCGTTTGGTCAGGAACAGCTACTTTGTAAGTAGATTCCTCGCGAAAAGTGTCTTCTGGTTGAAGGCTCCTCTCAAACGATGTTGAATAGCTCGAGGCCAATGATTGCCTTAGGCGAACTAGCTGGGAGCAAACCTACAAATAATACAGCTATGAAAACCAGACATTGCGAAAAATTACCGACTCACATATATAGTAGACATCCTCAGCTTCTGATCGAAAAGTCGCACGTCCTCTTTGTTAATGGGATGGTCTTCAGGAGGGCAGAATGATAACTCTTCACCAAGAAAAGCATCCGTAAAACGAATCCCTTCACACAGATGTGAAATGTCTTTCAATTTCTCGAAACTAAAACTTCGTGAGCTATAAAAAATACAAGTAAGAAATATGTACAAAACTATTCTGAAATGACAGAGATACCTTTAAGAAAGTAAAAAATAGTGAAACGTAAGGATATGAAAACACCATATTCATGTCTCAAAAAAGAAGAATGAGGAGAAAGTAAATCAACCATCTTAGTCGTTGACGAGTGCGTTCTTCTCCCCAATATACCATCACTTGAAGCTCACTAGCTGTTCGCTGTTGCTACAACAAAACTACTTTAAATGGATCTAATAAGTTTCGAAACCAAAAGGGAGTACAGAAATACAGGTATGCAAAAATGCTTACTGCTGTTGACGCAGTAGAGACAATTGAGTTCATTGAAGATATGGGAGAATGGAGACGTATGGAAACCAGCTTAAAAAGGCTAAAATAACTGTAGGCGATATTAAGCGCGTCAAAATTTTTTGAAAAGTTAGATGAGCGTTACGATAAATTTTTCTTCAGGATAAAATCATAATTATAAGTTTTAAGTGAATTTTGTTTACGACCACATATCTAAATGTGTTACTACAGAGGACATTTAAATGAAAATAAAAACAAGACGTAAGCAAAATAAATAACAGTGAATATCCTTTCCTTAGAGTCACCACGATCTATCACAATTCCAGGAGCTGGACGAATATCAGCAGGAATGTGTTCCAGAGCGCCAGATTCTGTAGTGCATAAAACGACTACACGGGAAAACGCTCGTCTAAAAGTTCAAGTTTTATAATGAATCATATAAGATATAATCACATACAATGCTCTTCCAATAGCTTCTGAATCAACAACGGTTGTTAGTAACAAACCGGTTTCCTGAGTTTGTCAACGAAAATGAGAAAGTTGATTCATGACAAGACTGTAAGATATAAGTTCCATTTCGTAAAATACGTAGGTCATCTCTGGCCTTCACTCTAACAACTGCAGCTCCACCCAGTCCTCGAACCGGCATCTTAAAAGAAATAATACTTTATGTAGAAGTGTATTAAAAAAGTAGAAAGAAAAATTAAGAGTTTATTTCAGCTGAAAGTAACCATAAAAATGAAATTAACACCATTGAAGTTACACAACAAAGATTTAAGAAAAGAAAAGAAACAATGAAACATTATCTATAAATAAAAGCTTATAAGAAAAAAAAGAATACCCTATAGTTCACTTGAGGTCCATCTCCTCCCTCCACCGCAATCAGAAGATTTGTATAGAATCGAGCAATCTGAGACGGGGAAAATTCAATTCGAAGCGGAACAGTACGACGTGCATCCAGAAGTAAGATTTGGCTGTCCAAGAGCTGCAACCAATATAGTCGTTCTTCATTAGAGCATTGAATAGTGATAGGAAAGATTTTAGAAAATAACTAGTGTACAGTAAAAGGTGGTCCAGAATGACTGAGCTTCGCCCTTATTCGAAGAGAGGTATCTGTACGATTGGTAACATCAACGTTCGAAACAGCTGTATCTCCAATAGCTACGAAACCGAACGCTACTTCGAGTTGAGGGATATAAAGCACAGACCTAAATCTCAATTTTCAGAAAATAAAGCTGTCATAAAATTCTTATTGGTAAGTGAAAAAAAAACCTCCGCGTCGGATTAGAAGTCAGTTGTGAAAAGCATGGAACCATAGCGTTTGTAGATAAAGAGCTAGATGATCTTGCAGAGGAATGCGGTCGAGAGCTCAACTAAAGATATATTCGTCAACTTCATTCACTCGCACGTCATTAGGTTGTATGGAGCATACGAAAGAAGTGAATAACGACCAAAAACAGCTACGAGCCGCTCTCTGGGGAACTTAGCAAACCTATTAGTTGCCTTAACGACCTTTGAAGAGTATACGTGGACTTACTTCTTCAAGCTCTGAAGTGTCTCACCACTTCTTCCCAATCATAGAATCAACCAGTATACACAGAATCAAGAATGATTATGACTAATGTATGTTGTGTGCAAACCATCCCAGCACAACAGATATAGGAATTATATTTTTGATCATAAAAAATACATAGTTGGTTTTGGCTTACATTTACTCACAAACAGCAATAGGACGCAACATATAGTACTATGCAGCTAACGGAGTGAAGTGTCATCATAGAGATATGCGTACAATTACCAAAATATGTATGAAAAACAGCTTGAATAGCTAATAAACAAGCAAACAACAGCACGGAAGTTGATGAGAGCGAACACAAAAATTTATACACAAATACTAATTGTTTACTTATTATACATAGAGTGCTTGCTAATTAGATCGTACTTGCCTAGCTTTCCCTTTATTGCTTTCGTTGCCTTATAACCCTAATCCAAGGATGGAAAATGGATTGTATACGGGGTTTGAATGCAACTTTACAATCATTCTTGTATTCATTATAAATGGCCCAGAAAGATATCAGAGAGACAGAATAAGATGCAAGAGAGCTTTAAGGTGAACATTGGGATGGCTGACAATAATGATTGTGGCTTAAGCCACCCAGTTGTAGTTGCAACTTCAAAAGATTTGTACGTTTGTATTTTATAGAATAACACACGCAAACGTCGCGATGCTCGAAAAGGATCACCACCAGGAACGAATATTGTAAGAGAAAGAGGAACTATTAAAATCATAAAAGCAAAAAAACCGCCTCACAACGCACCTCTCCCTCGCATGTAACCTTCTCTTGATTACAAGCAGCACCATGATCCATTTTCTAAAATGTATACATTAGGAAATAAAAAAAAGAAAATCAAAAAGAAACCGAGAAGGAAATAATATTCAAATGAATGTTGGCGGTACCATTCGCTTCGGAGTAGAGTCTTCACCATGTAAAGCATTTTGAGAGGTGAATTTTTAGCCAGATATATTTCCAGTTCGTCTTGATCTAATCTCTTTTTTAACCCACCTAAGACAACGTGTACAACGTCTAAATTTTTGTGTCAAGCCCATGGAACAACGTATAATTTCTCATCTCTCACGCAACGAATAATATGTGACTCATGATTTTCACTGTAGTTTCGCAATAGCCCGCCCCTTATTTGTGTATTCGGCTCTACAATTTGGCTTATCTATTTAGTTTTCCATGTTTCTATTGAAATACGTTGCTGTCGCCTTTGGCGGTCGATTTTGCAACACATATAGTATATTTCTCCAATTTTATACAACATTTACAACTATCCACTTTAAAGAAAAGTATTTATCGCCTAGGAACCCTATAATAAACGAGGCTTGGCTCGATCTCGCGCTCCAAACAAACCGAACTCTCCATCCTTTGAGATCAGGAAAGTGGTTCCAAAAAAAAACATTACCTGGAAACATCGGTAGGTCACGCAAGATCGTATAGGGCAAATATTTTACCTGTTCGAGGCTCAGCGTAATAGATTGTAATCCCAAAGTTATTGACCAACGCCAAAAACTCTACCCTCTTATAAATTCAGTACTACAACTATGATTCTTAAAAGAGATTTCAAATGAAAAACAACCAATTGCTGGTAATAACTGGATGTTCCACGGATTTCCACTCACTGAGGTTTTTCCTCACTGATGGATCTCGAGCCGGTTAGTCGTGAGGCTACGTGGCGCGTCCCCAGGTGGCGGATAGGGGGTCAAACGCGAACCAAAAGCGACCTTGTGCTTCCCAGAGCAGCAGGTGGATCAAAGGGATGAACACTCTTTTTCTGCTGCGCAGATCTGGCAGTGCAAATTGTATTCTACAAGTCAATTCGGCCAAAAGCCTGCAAGCAAGTGACTAGGAAGTACATGGGAGGCGGTTAGGAGTCCTGTCCACTCAACTCCAATGAACTCTGGGAAAGACTGGCAAGCTACTCATTAGTATATTCAGCCCCCATGGTTAGAGCCCGGCAAGCTATCCCATGGGTACAAAAGATGCCAAACAGAGTAAAATAAATGAGAGTCATTCTCCTGACCACGAAAGAGCCCCCGATAAGGCAGCGTTGGGTAGGACGAGTACGGAGAGGCTGCTACAATCTCAGGGCTATCTGGGCTACCTAAATGTGATAGGACTAAGGTGACGATCTGTACCTACAACGCAAGATCGCTTGCATCTGAGTCCGCTGTTGAGGACTTGCTGATGCAGGCCAGAAAGATCAGATACGACGACATCGGACTGGCTGAGACGAGGAGACATCATTCCTTTAACGCCGTTTATGATTCTGGAAAAGAACTCTTCCTTGGAACATGCGACAATAGAGGAGTTGGAGGCGTTGGTGTCCTCGTCAACACGAGTTTGGCCATGAACATCGAATCGTTTAAACAACTAACAACCCGAATCGGACGGTTAAGGTTGAAGAGATGTGGGCCTATGCCGGCTCTAATTATCTACGTCGTCTACGCAGCTACCTCAAGCTACGACGAAGATGAGGTCGAAGCGTTTTATATGGACTTGGAGAAGTTCTACAGAGAAGATCATACCTCCTTCAAAGTCATAATTGGCGACTTCAACGCTAAGATTGGACCGAACAGGGAGAGAGGCTATCCGAGTTTATCATGACGACCAAGACAATCCATGGTAACTCACAGTTCCAAAAGCCCCTCTCTCAACGCTGGACGTGGGAATCCCCCAATGGAGAGTACCATAGTGAAATAGACCACATCATAGTAAACCGAAGATTTTGCATAACCGATTTGGGTGTGCAAATGCACTGGCTCGTCTCTTCACAGGCTACCTGTTAGAATGCAAGGTTCCAAACAATGGAAGACCAGCAAAACCGTGTTGTTGTACAAAAAGGGAGACCTCCACGACATTGGCAACTATCGCCCAATCTGCCTGCTGTCCGTCGTAAATAAACTCTTTACTAGAGTCATTCTCAACAGGATGGACAGAACATTGGACGAGGTACAGCCATGCGAGGAAGCAGGGTTCCGAAAAGGATTCAGTACGATAGACCACATACACACAATAACGAGGCTCATCGAACTATCACGAGAGTATAAAAGACCGCTCTGTCTCACTTTCATCGACTTGAGGAAAGCCTTTGACTCCGTTGAGACAGAAGCGGTTATAGAAGCTCTGGGAAACCAGGGCGTCGCTACCCAAACACCACTCCTTCGTGAGCTATAGAAGAATTTCACGAATAGAATACCGTATCGCCATTTTACAACGCAATTAAAATGAACGTAAAGAGGGGTGTTCGACAAGGCGACACAATGTCGCCAAAACTTTTCACGTCGAGCCTCGAAGACGTTATGCGAAAATTGGAATGGGACAATGAAAGAGTGAAAAATCATGGTCGGCAACTACACCATCTTAGCTTTGCTGATGATATCGTCCTTATAACATCAAACATCAGTCAGGCGGAACGAATGCTTGCCGACATTGACCGAGTATGTGGAAGTATTGGTCTTCGACTATACATGACGAAAACGGTATTCATGAAAACGGATCGGTCTCAAAGGCCCCATTTAAGCTCAACGGAACAAATATCTCCGAATGCAACAGTTATGTGTACCTAGAAGAACTCGAGAACTCAAATGATGAATGACGTAGCTCCATAGCTGAGCAGGAGGAAGAGAGCAGCTTAGGGAGCTTTTAAGAGCATCGAGGATGTAGTGAAGAGGATGAAGAACACTCGACTCCGTGCCCACATTTTTGAATCAACGATGCTTCCTGCATTAACATACGCATCAGAGACCTGATCGCTACGTAGGCAGGATGAAAGAACACTCAGCGAAAGGGCGATGCTAGGAGTGTCGCGTGTCACGCAAGTGAGAGAGGGAATACGAAGCTCGGACCTACGTCAACGATCGAAAATTAGAGACGCCGTCCTTTACGCCAAAATGTCAAAAATAAGGTGGGCCGGGCACGTGATGCGACGAAATGGCAACCGATGGACAAGAGCCGCCACGGATTGGATTCCTCGGGATGTCAAGCACACAACAGGAAGACCACCGACCCGATTCTTCAGAGTTCTTTACAAACACGCTGAACGAATGGTATGATGCTCAACGTGTCCCTAGAGCGAGCAGAACCCTTTGGACCACTCTTGCACGCGACAGGGACAGATGGAGGAATTACTGGCGCCCGCTTGATTCAATCGAAGATCAACGGGAATACAGGTGATACAGTTGAACTGGATGTTAAATTGTATGTTCAAATAAACGCTTGTGTTATGTCGGCCGAAGAGAACTGAACTTTTTCGAATTGTTCAACGAGTGTAAAAAATACAATTCATAAGCCACAGAAACATCCAGTGTTTCTCATATGCGAAGAAAGTAAAGAGAGGTACATAGAAGGACAAAGATGACTTCAGTGGTGGAGCAATATGATGCATCACGACACTTGGATTATCGAGAACAGATTTTGCAATGGACTGCAGCTTCTGGGAGAATGAACAGAACTTTAAGAATTTTTGGAGTACTTCTAATATCTCGTTGTGAAAGTAAAGTGGCTTGGGCAGGCGACGAATCAGAATCGAGGGTACCAACATCTTTTGAAGAGATGAACATATTTATTAGACTGTGCCTTCACATAACAACTGTTAACACTATTAAGAGGAATTCCAAACTTCGCTTATGTATTTCATCCTCTTGAATCCCAAATCCCATCAAGAGATAAATTTGAAAATCTGTCTTACTTAGCTTACAATGAAAGTAGAACTGGAGACTTTTAAAATGTCTTCTAAACAATATGCGAATTGCTAACTTTGCTTCAGTAGAGAAAATTTCCTGTTTGAAAACCTCTCTAGGACGCTGGAAAGATTGCACAAGCTCAAAAAGTTTTCAAATTGGTGAATAGAAGCTCCTTAGGTAAAGGATTAACTATTCGGCTTTGATTAGACCATGAAGGAAGTGGCATGTGGTCGATTCCATCAACCATCATAGGAATGATTGAATGCGTATTTGGCCTATACACTAGCCAAAGGTGGCCCAATGATGTTTCAAGTTAGTGCTTTTATCCTTCCAAACAAGTTTTAACCAACTCGTCATCCACGGAGAGATGAAGGCATGGTGAGCTTAGATGAAGGGATCGAACCTTTGTTCGATACAGTGCATATTGCAAATTCACCTCTAATCACTGCTCTACACCAGCCCCTCCTGAGGTTATATATATGTATATATATTATAAATATATAAATGTTATATGTATATATGTTTGTATATATGTTTGTTTGTATGTATATATACATATATACAAACTCCACAAGTATATATATAAATGGTATACCAAAAGGTTCAAAAGTTGATGGCAAAACGTTTAGGTTATACGAGTTGTTACGATAGAGTCGAGTATCTCTAATGTCTTCAATGATAAAACATATGGAATCATAATAATAAGCTGGTACTCTTAGTTTCCTTCTTCTTAGAACAGTTCCGTCGCGAAAAGAACTAACCCGTTTGCAAAAAAATTTTGCAAACTTTAATTTGTACAAAATAAGCTTCTCAGGCGACGCGTGATATAACGTCTGCATCGGGAAGCTGTATAGATTAAATATATGGAGAAGAGCAATAAAAAAGTAGTGGGTGGGCGAGCAAAATAAAGAGCTGAAAGGAAAATGAATCATGCTAAATAGAACGATAGCAAAATAAAGTCAAAGAACAACCGTCAATGTGGCAGAAACCTTTGAAACCATTTCATTGTCAGGAACAATTGTCTTATTCATATCTGTAGTTTTATCCTGAACAGAATATGTTAGCCTTGAAAATAAATCAGGAAGACAGCCTTTACAGAAACACTTGAAACTTAACCTACCAAAGCATTTTCTGCCACAGCGAATCCAGCCTAAACTACAAATATATTGCGCAATGTTATTGCGGCAACTATAAAAGACAGCTCCTACCATGATTCCACCACTGCTACATGATTTAGTGGAAGAGAGATTACGCGAGGTACACGGCAATGATGGTTTACTTAAATAGAGCAGTGTGAATGCACCTTTTTTTACTAATTAAGATATATGCAATGACATATATGAAACCGGAGGCGCAAAAAGGTGATTATGAGCTTTTCGTGCCTTCACTCGACTTTTTCTATGCTCTTCCAACACCTTCATTAACGATTCTGTGGAAGCACCAGAGGGTTGTTTCTGAAAAATTTTTCGTTTTAATTCTGGAAAGGTGTCCGACTAATAAGAAACATTTTCATAAACGGGTTAAAAGATTCGACATTAGAGATAATTCCACCGTTCTTACAAGAACTCAAACACCGCGATCTCTTTTTTAACGAATAAATAACTGAGAAAAACTATGCTGTTTTTAATGCCAGGGTTATCAATGTTTCGCAAGAATTTACTAACCTAACTTATGTGTAATAGTCACTTTTAAATATACTTCTTGCTTAAGTTAAGACAATAAATACTCGTTTCAGAATTTTTGATTATCGAAGATACACTCTTCGTTAGGATCAAAGGTATTCCTTTAAAACCTCTTGAATTGTCCTTATACTTAAATGAAGCGATCCCGTGGTTTCCGCAACAGAGTGCTCATCAAGTGTAGATGAAGCTGAAAAGAAAAAACAACTCTATACACATAAAAGGAACCCGAACTAAAGCCAATTTTTCCATGTAAATTACCTTCAGGCAGGATCAGAGATATACCATGGAATTCTTTAGCAAGATCATGATGTCGAGATGTAGCTTTGGCTATTAAGGCTAAAAAACATATATGTATATATACACATATATGTATATATATGCATATATATATGTATATACACATGTATGTACGTGTGCATACGTATATATATATATATATATATATATATATATATATATATATGTAAAAGAGTGAATATGCAGTGGATGGCTATAGAATTAATATGAAAATGCAGTAACACACAAATAGGAGTGCTCGTTTGTACGACTCCTGAAGATGAAACAGAAGGGTTTGTCGGTTCGTTGGTAACATACGATGAATCCAGAATCCGCTTGGGAGTACTCCAACTATGACTCAAATTAAGCTGAAATTTGAACGCCTCAGGAAGCTTAAAACATACAGTAACAGTTCCAAGAAAGTTCTTAATCACTTTTTGCATGTCTAATAGCATGTGATCGTAGTCTTTATTGGTAACATCACTCGTTATGTTTTCCTTGTTTACGATTTTAGTACTAACGGAAACCTGGAACAAGATATTCAATCGTTTAATAATGATAGAACGAAATACTTGTGATTATACCAACCGCGCCGTTGTTGCTTTCTGAAGGTGCTTCATTAGCAGCATTCAAGCATGTTCCGTCAGATTTCAGGCAACAATCACCATTATCCTGCAGTAATATAGTTGATGAAACGAATAACTGAGAAAGTTTTAAAAGACATACCGGCACTGGAAGGCCTTGGGAAAATCTAGCCTTATTTGTTTTTTCGCACGAAGAATGATTAATAATGGACTGGTGACTGCCTATGTTTAAGACATGAGAACGCTCCTCAGAGCTGTCCCAGGATAACGAAGAGATATTCGATCCGTATTTTACCACTTTCATAAAGAATACTAAAACCCTCAAGGATCAGCTGAATCTACCCCCAAATTCAAAGACTAGTGGTTGGAGGCGATTCCGATGGAGCAAGTATTGGTATTAGCAAATATGAGATATCGGGTGATGTAACATGTATAATAAAAAGTATAGTTCGATTAACTTGTCTAAGCCTAAGAAAGAGTCGCTATAGTTACTAGTCTTTAGCAAATTTTATTTATCGAAAGCACAAATTTAAGTACTAATAATAAAACCACTACTTTATTCTTCTATTATAAATACACCTGTTCTTCGTCATATTTCACTTGCAGTGTTCAAATGTGTAGTTCGTTTGCGAATTTCTCTTATTTTGAATGAATTCTTTTCTTAACGATGTTATATTCTAAAATTTTACATTGTTCTTAAACGTGTTCCTTTCTTTTTGTTATGTAGATTTTTACAGGCTGTCTTCCATGGCGGTTCATAGTAGAATAATAATATAAAAAAGACAAACCACGTGCATCAAGAGGTTTTGAGCCCAAATAGAGCGATTATCTGTTGATAGCGAAATTGAGAGCCTCTCTGTCGATCGTTTCAATGATTTTGCTTGCGGCTCATCATCGACATTCTGCATTCTGCATAGACTTTTCGCTTTCGGTACATCGTAGAAGGACTTATCGTTCCGTGTTTTTAACATCGATGCATTCTCGTTGTTGCTAACTTCACTACGCCTTTGTGCTCTATCGGCACTGCGAGACTTTCGTTCTTGTTTCAGTTTTTTTCTTCTCTCTTTTTCAACCACGATTCCTCTACGTTCCTGAGATTTGTCAATGTCAACTGCTACTTCACCACATTCCTTTCTGTTTTCGCCCTAAAAATTGCTTCCATCATTATTCACACATGTGAGCAGCAATAAGCCTACAATTTTATTTGGACGGTTCATTTTCGGGCATTGGAAGGGTAGTGGTTGAAGATGTTGTAAAACACATGCATAATAAGTGTAGTTTTCCACGCCTAGGGCCAGCCAACCCTCCCAACCATCCGAAATCGGCAGATTGGTGCCAGATTTATTGGGACAAGCCTCCTTCGATCTACAAAGAATAGCGACTCCATTTGAATGAATATGTGAGAAAACTCTAGCACAGCTATCAAAATTTTCCAGCAATATGTGTAGATCTGTAAATGGATACAAGGTAAAAGCAGTGCACATGGCCAATTCAATTACCCATTTCTATTCCAGAAGAAAACAAACGCACACGTTCCATAAGCTTGAAACGTTTGGCGTTGAACAATCCTTAGAGATACGCCACGCATTCGAAATTCATTAATTTTTTACTTTTTTTTTTCATTTACTAAAATTGACCCAATACATATTTGGTCCAGAAAATAATTCGTTATGACCTTTTAATATACGAGGTATAGTATTGATTGCCTAACAAATAAATCTTGTACGAATTCGCCTCCACTGAATGAATGGCGGCTTGGTCACGTCGAATTGCTGGGTCGACTCGTGACCACATGTATTGCATGGCACTTTTATCCACTGCGCTTTTCCGCGCACTCTAACTTACCTCAACTTTCCTTCCCACCGTTTCTCCACACGATTTGGTAAGTTTTTCCACTTTGTACGGTTTGTTATCTGAATTTTTGGCGTTGATATGCACACATCGCTGCTCAAGAAAACGAAAAATCTCACACTCTGCTAACCTTCATATTACGACGATCTGTTATTCCAACGTATTTAGTATATTTTAAGCTTTGTTAAAATTAAAAAAGAGCTAATGAAGAAGTTTGCGATTATTCGGCACACATAGAAGAAAAAACATAACTAGCCTCGAAGAACAATTCTACTACCCTCTCTTGAACTTTTTTTCGCTTTTTCTTTTTCGTAGTCTTCCTTAAAATATCATCGTTATTTGATTTATTTTTTCTAGTTATTCGTCGTAAAGTCGAAAAGAAAAGATGTGATTTACAAATATGATGAGATAAACTCCATAATCGTTGTTTTGTCTCCGACACGAAGAATTAATGTGTGACAAAGCAGAGAAGCTGTTATACCACTAAGGTTAAGTATTGTTAACCATTTATTTTTTGCATAGGTAGGTTATATGTTATTGCCTTCGCATTCGTATTCTCGTCCGATCGATACCTATCGTTTGTGCGCGCATCCGCAATGCTGTTACGGCTCGCTCAACCTATCACAGGTGTATTTTTGCTCTGCCTACTTTCAGTCTATGTTAATTTTGTAGCCTTTTTTCTAACTCACAAAACTTTATGCACTTTTTGGCATAGCAAAATGTTTGAAATACAGACTTGGTAAGTTAGAGAATAGTTCTACGTAGTGGTTTTCTATTGTGGTTGTTAAAAATTGTAATTATGCAT